>NW_020450759.1:0-143748 GCF_003343035.1 Apteryx rowi | reverse complement strand
AAATTTAAGATGGTACTAGTGCCATTCGTAGCAAATGTATAAAAAGCAGAATCTACCTCATTCCTTGTTTGCATGTTGATTCCCAGTTGGTGAGAGATTTAACAGGAGCAACTGAAACAGTGACTGTTGTAGCTGTCCTCCACACAGGTCCCCCAGAGGTTCCTGCTCCAACAGCAGTAGTGCCCTGATGAGATTGTGTTTGTGCTTGAGCTGATCCAGTCTCAGTCCATTGCGCTTATGTCAGCCAGCCCTGGCTTCAGTTTAACATGTCAGGTTAATGTGCCTGTGATAGCTCCAGAGCAGATAGGCATCCCAAACAGCCATCCTTGTGTAAGGGTGATATAACCTCTGGCAAGAACTGTTAATGTTAGTAACTGGTTTTTGCTATTGCAGTTATGCGATTATTGTAGTCACAATACTGAATGTACATAGATGAACTGTAATACAAAGATGCCATTTAACACTCCTCGGTTACTCCCCAGAGGAAAACTACCAATCAGCTAGAAATATTCTGTCCTGCAACCAAATATGGGAAAGAAGAACAGGACTTGCTGCAAATGGTCTTGGATGAAGTAAAAAAGGTCAGGGCAGTCCAGATGTCAAGGGACATCCTTTTTTAACAGGAGGCCAGAGGCAAGTAATCAAGGTATTCAGACTTTTTAAATGGTTCTGTTACTGGTTTTGCGTACAGTTATTTCCATGAATGGTGGTGAAGAAAAATCCCTTTGTGTATCAAGTTTTCATTTTTATTTTACCCTACTATTCTACTTATTACTAAAGGCAGACCTTGCTTATCCCCCACTAAAGTTTGTTAATAGTTACTAGGATTACTTTGTAAATTGTTAGAACATTAGTGCCTATGGACTGTTTTCACTTTAACCTTTGTAAAAAGAAAAAAAAAATAGCAGAACTGATGTGACTTACTGTTGGGTTTTTTTTGTTTGTTCTCTTGAAATTTGAATCTGTATAATGCCTATTAAATTATACTGGCCTTTAGAGAAAGGAACAATACTTTCCTTAGCTATTCAAATCTTAGAAATTGGAAGTTTAAATATGGAGTGAATAATATCTACGTAGTGTTCAGGCTTTTTAACTTAAAAATAGGAGGCTCTAAGTACTCCTGAATGGTGAAAGAATACAAAATACTATCAGATGGGCTTCTCACCTGCTTTTTTTCTTTTTTCTTTTTTAACCTTGTTCCAATTTTATATGAAATTACATGAGCTTCTTTATACTCAGTAGCAAAGCAGCTGTGCAGAAGGGGATGGGATGGACTTTTATAAAATTTGCACTCTTACTTTAAAACAGTGCTCATCCATTACCAGACAAGCCACTGCTAAAACCATTAATCTGTTTTGTTGTTTTCAAGGTTGCATGGAGCATCAACATAAGAGTATGAAATATAAATTGCTTTATTTAAAATCTCTCCATATTAAAGAATAACATGATGTAGGAATTTACTTGAATTTCAAGGAAGGGAAAAACCTCATCATCTTCAATATGCTAGTGGTTTGCAGTGAGAAAGCTGAAAGCTGGCCTGTAGTTTATATGTTCCATCAGAAACTGCTAGTGTTTGAAATAATAGGTATTTAATCTCTTTTTATTTAATGGATGTTTTATGTATAACTTCTATGCTCATATAGACTGAAACTTCAAGTAGATGGAAGAAAATATCTTGAGCCAACATTTTATGTTGCTGGTTTTGAAGAGGAAAATTTCACTAATATAATAACTTTATTACTAAAGTAAAATCAATGAGAACACATACCTAGAACAACTTCTTAGCAATTAACATCAATAGATTTCGGAATTCTGGAATAAATTTAGAGATTTCAGATTTTCCAAAATACAGCACTTAATCTATGTTGCCTTAAGATGCTGTTGTTGATACACCTTCCAAATAACAGATAGATGTATTTTAGTGAGAGTTTATTGGGGAAAAAGCCCCTTATATTGGGGGCAAATAATTAAACAAGAAATGTGTTCCGAGTATTTCTACTTAGATAGTTGCCAAGCTTTCGGAGTACTGCAACATGGTTTGAAGTCTGCTTATAGTTGCAGATACCTACCAAAAGACTTTCTAGAGGTATCTGTAGTTAGCCTTTTTAAATTCACTGTACAGCAGATGGCACTGGAAGAGCACATATGTGGGAGACCTCAGTGATACCGTAATTCTTACAGAAGACTAGTGAAGCTGTTGCAGTGGTGAGAGTTGTGATGAAATTCAGCAGCTAGTTTTAATGTACTCCAGGAAGGAATGCATGCTTAGCTGTTCTGTTTCAGCTCCTCTAGATGTAGACAGTGAATAATTTTACTCCTGCAAGTGTATGGATAAATCTTATATTAAGGCCTGTTTATAAAGGGCTTTTAAAATGCATGAATATGTAATGGAGAATTCTTGGTATTTCTTAAAGATGTGCTAAGAAGGAAACATATCTGGATCAACTCGGGTATTTGACTTAAGGATATTTTTGCTTTCTCCTCTCTTGGATAACAAAATCCTAAAGGATGTCACAACATTGAGTAGTTCTTATATGGAGGACTTGGTTACAGTCTTGCTCTGATCTGTTGGTGTCTACAGTTTACTTCAGTGGGCTTTGACCAGGACTGTATTCACGAGATTTTACTGTCTTTTCCTGGATGAATGAACTGGACTCCTGGATATGTGCAGGTTCTTTCTGTGACAGGTGCAGTTTATTTGGAATTCAAGCCTTATTCTTTATATGAAATATACTAAGAATACAAGTAGTGATTTATGCATTTGGATAGCTTTTTGCATGTGGATAGCTTTTTGCTTGATAAAGATATTGGCTACCAAGGTGGGCTGACCGATATAAAACAGTTGTGCTCAAGCATGCTCAGTGATCTCTCTCAAAGTACAAAATGTCAACTTTTTTCTGTGCTGCCATAGAGATTCATCTCTTTAGATTATTTTTAGATACTTGATTTTCAATTGTAAAAACACATTTTGATACAGAAAAGCTAGTATGTGATAAAAGTCTGTTCTTTGAAGTGGTTTGCTTAGTTCTTTAGTTATCGAGAAGCTAAAGAAATGTAGCTCCTTCAGCCAAATTTTAGCTAATTCTAATTCTTGTTAAGCACACCGATTTAAAAAAAATTAGTGAATCAGACAGTTTGGGGATCTATGCATTCAGCTATATGGTTGTGTTCTCTTTTAATTTCTCCCCAGTTCATTTGCTTTGTTTTGTGCTTGCTTCTATAGGGTTAGGAACTGCAAGCAGTATGATGTACATCTTACAAGGATGAAGGGAACATATTTGATAAGATGGGAACAATATCAGCTCATGGACATTAGTCGAAACCAGTTTGAGAACACTGTGGGTTTCACAAGTGGATCTAATGTGAGTGTTCTGAGGCTCCTGGGCAGAGTTAAATTTACCAAATGAGCAAATGCTCTGATTTACTCTGGTTAAGAATCACATAAAATGCTGAAGTTATCTTTTTCACTCATTTCATAGGTTCATTTTCTTACATATGATGAAAAGAGGGCTGTGAATTGGTAAGTTGTAAAAATTCAAATGATTTAGGAACAGAATGCCAATGAGGCATTTTGAGTCTACTTCTAATTGACATGTAGCTGTCCCATTTTCTGTATTTGTGGCTTTTTCCTATTTACTGTACCTTGTCAATTGTTCTGATACCTCAGACTTCAAGCATATAAAACCCTTGAAATGTTTAGTGCATTCTGCTCATGTTTTTTTTTCTCAGCGTTTTCATAATTCCTAATTCTTTCAAAAAATATGAAGCTCCTATTAAGCATAAGTATTTTAAAAAATGAAATTTGATGGTTCTGCATATATCTGTCTTAACAAACAAAAAAGTAGGATCTTGGTCTTTGAAAGAACATACCCATATCTCAGTTTACTCTTCAAATTTTTTTTAGAGAAATGAATTTTTCTAAGGTGTCAGACTTGTTAAAACTCAGCAATGCCAAAAATAAGCAGAGAATTTCTAATAAAATACTAGGGCTGTTTTTTAAGCTTTTAATGCTTGTTTATAGCAAGGGGTTATTCTTAAGTGTTTTTTTTACGGAAACAAGATTTTTGGTCATGTTTGCTTGAAAGTGCTGTGAAAGATGCGAAGTTTTTGCTGGTGTTGTGAGAATCACTTTATAGGCAGAGGACAAACCTGTAAGTCTCCCCCACTGAGAGAAAGGAAAGCAGAGACTTAGTACTATTTAGTTTGTTAATCATGAAAAGGAAGTGGGAAGAACTGAAGATATTCTAAAGATGGGTTTGGAGAACGTTGGAGGGTATGGCAAAGGCAAAACAGGTCCCTGAGGTATTGTGATGTGGATAGTGTGGGGAACTAGGAAACAAATCCATAGTAAATCAAGCTTTGGGATTCTGCTGCTTATGAGAATAATAATTTCCCTGCTCCTCCAGCAGCAGGGCTTCACTTAACAAATGTTTAAGGTATTTTGAAGTTCAAAATCCTTAGATTTTGAACAGTTCCTTGCACTGTTTTTTAGATAGCTTTGGATATGATCCTTTAGCTTTTGTGTTCTTGAGGAAGTTCTTCTTAGTGTTTATACCATGAAAGTAGGGCTGAATCAAAATAATGATCAATGAACTGCTGTTTGAATATAGTAATGATTATCTTTTCATTCTTTTGCACTATTTTTGTGCAGATATTTAAGAAAATCGTATTGTTTAGTTGATGCAACTGATTTCTGTTCATTGTCTGTTTTTCTCCGTTGCAAGTATTGTGATTTAATGGGAGAAAAGTGGGAAGAGCATGTGTAAGGGTTGTTCTGCCTCTCCCACAGTCCTCCAAACTGGAAAGATTTCTTGAAAGGTGATCTTAGTCTCCTCCAGCTTGCCATATTCAGCACAGAGCCAGGCTTCCTTTGCAGTTCATCCTGCTAACACACTATGTAATTGGAAGTACATGGAAAAATGGCTACTACTAAAGGCAGTCTCTGCTCCTTGGCAGCAACAAAAACAGCCAGGCGAATCTGACTCCCTCTTCTCTGCCCCTTCTTGTTCTTCCCTCTCTGCAGAGCTGCCTTGCTCTGGAAGCTTTAACTGACATGAAAGAAAAACAAGTCAAAAAGTCAAATTTGGGAGGGGAGAACAGGGAGCATGACTCTGGAGGACGCCAGGTGGGAGCAGTCACTGGAACTTGAGAAGATGTGTCTGGCAGAAGTGTTGGAGGAAGAAAGACGCTAGCACTAGGCAAGGAGTGCCTGTGGTCTGACCTCCTTCATGCCTAAAACAGAGTTTGGAAATCTTTCATCTCGCCTTTCATAGAAGTTTGGGAAGGGATTCCTATGATTTGCTCAAAATAAATGCTATTTTGCATTAACTCAACTCAAGGGCCCGACTCAACTCAATTTATTGGACTACAATTAATTTCCCTATAATTATGTGATTACTGTTCAATTTTCCTGTGCAAACAAAGTGTGACATTGTAAGACCATCTTGTTAGGACTAATCACAGTTTAACCTGTACGTATGGTTTCTGTTGGTCGTAATGGCTTCTGTACTTTTATCTTCTATAGTTATTTTTGTGTTTCTTTTACAAGATGCCTGCTGAAAAAGAGGGACGTTTCTGTGTTTGAAAACTTATACACATGCATTTTTGTGTGTGTGTGTATATATGTATACATATGTATATATGTATATATATGTATACACACGCACACACACACATATATGTGATATATATTATGTATAAACTAGGATTGTAAATGCAGAAAAAGACTGTTGAAGAACTTTAAGACAGATGAGTAGGTTCATATTTTTTTTTTTAAGCTTGATTGGTTTCCAAGTATATTTACTTTTGTATGATACCATTATTTAAGTACTACAATTTCTGTTTTGTTTGTGGGGGGGGAGCTTATGGATAACTTACACTATTTCTTTTGTGAAGTTAATTGGTTTTTATTTGTTTCCAGGAAATGGCTCTTGAAGTTAAATGAGGCTGGATAAAACACATAAATGAAGCAGAAGCTGCTCTGCATGTGTTAGGACTCTATCTCTAGAAGCACTGCTGATCAGCCAGACTTGGTAACTTGTCATAATGAAGAAAATTAGTCTCAAAACAATTCGCAAGTCCTTTAACTTAAATAAAAGCAAAGATGAAAGTGACTTTGTAGTGGTTCAGCAGCCATCATTAAGTGAATTTGGAAAAGATGACTCCTTGTTTGGCAGCTGCTATGGTAAAGATTTGGCTAGCTGTGAAGTCAATAGCGAAGATGAAAAAGGAGGCAAAAATAGATCAAAAAGTGAAAGCTTAATGGGTACGTTAAAAAGGAGGCTTTCAGCAAAACAAAAGCAGAAGGGCAAAGGCAGCACACCATCTGTAAGCTCTGCAGATGATGACACCTTTTCTTCCTCTTCTGCTCCAATAACCTTCAAAGATGTGCGAGCTCAAAGACCTCTAAGATCCACTTCCCTCCGTAATCACCATTATAGTCCAACTCCATGGCCCCTTCGACCTACAAATTCAGAAGAGACTTGTATCAAAATGGAAGTGAAAGTCAAGGCCTTGGTTCACTCCTCTAATCCAAGCCCAGCACTGAATGGTGTTCGAAAGGACTTCCATGACTTGCAGTCAGATAACGTGTTCCAGGAACAAAATAATGCATTAAAAAATACAGAATCTCAGAATGGGGACTTACATCTTCATATTGATGAACATGTGCCTGTAGTTATTGGATTAATGCCTCAGGACTACATTCAGTATACTGTGCCTTTAGATGAGGGAATGTATCCTTTGGAAGGATCACATAGTTACTGTCTGGATAGTTCCTCACCCATGGAAGTTTCAACTGTTTCGTCTCAAGTGGGGGGAAATGCTTTCCATGAAGAAGAGAGTCAAGTGGATCAGGATGTAGTTGTTGCACCAGATATCTTTGTGGACCAGGCGGTGAATGGTTTGTTGATTGGTACCACGGGAGTCATGTTGCAAAGCCCAAGAGTTAGTCACAGTGATGTCCCTCCACTCTCACCTTTGCTACCTCCAATGCAGAATAATCAAATCCAAAGGAACTTCAGTGGATTGAATGGCACAGATGGCCACATGGCTGAAAGTATGCGCTGCCATTTGAATTTTGATCCTAACACTGCCCCTGGAGTTGGAAGAGTTTATGATTCTGTACAGAACAGTGGTCCCATGGTTGTGACAAGTCTCACAGAAGAACTGAAAAAACTTGCGAAACAAGGATGGTACTGGGGCCCCATTACACGTTGGGAGGCAGAGGGAAAATTAGCAAATGTGCCTGATGGCTCATTTCTTGTTCGAGATAGTTCTGATGATCGTTACCTTTTAAGTTTGAGTTTTCGTTCCCATGGAAAAACGCTTCACACTAGAATTGAACATTCAAATGGTAGATTTAGCTTTTATGAACAACCAGATGTGGAGGGACATACATCTATAGTTGATTTAATTGAACATTCAATCAGGGACTCTGAAAATGGAGCTTTCTGCTATTCGAGATCCCGATTGCCTGGATCTGCAACTTATCCAGTGAGACTGACAAATCCAGTATCTCGATTTATGCAGGTGCGTTCCTTACAGTACCTGTGTCGTTTTGTAATACGTCAGTATACTAGAATAGACCTGATTCAGAAACTGCCTTTGCCAAACAAAATGAAGGATTATTTACAGGAAAAGCACTACTGAAAGCTTATGGGAATCTTGCATCTTGCACTTTGGGAACAACAACAACAACAAAAAGAGATTGAATTACAGTTTACAGATTTTCATTATTATCAAAATCTTTTGCTGCCATAACTATTTCATTTTTGTGTGTAAAAGAAAAGTAATGCATTTGGGTTTATGTTTGTTTGGGGGGGGTTGTGTATTTTGGGGGCTGATTTTTTTTTTTTTGAAAAGAATGATCTCAAGTTTATTTTTAGAAGTGTGAAATAGCTATCTTTCATCAATGTGCAGATTAATCACAATGTGAATGATCAAATTCTCCTTTAATTTCCCCCAAGTCCTTTGCTGCTATCCACTGTGATTTTTATGCATTGAAAGCACATTTCATGTGTATTCAACCATAAGTAAAAGTCAAATGAAACTTGTTGAATGGATTTTTTTTTTCTTTAAAATAGCCTATTGAAAAAGATGATCATGAAGAAAAACATATCGGTATTCTAAATTACAGAATTTACATATATGTTAAAAATGATTTTCTAGCATCTGAATTATAAATTTCTATAGAAATATGCCCTAATGTAGAACTTAGAGCTGTGTGATAAGAACATGGTTATGCAGCATATCTTTGGAAAAAACCTTTGTCATAAACCTTGTATTGTCTGTACACTATTTTGTGTTTGAGGAAGTTGGTTCGGCTTTCTTCTTGTCTCAGTATTTTGTCCTTCTAAAAATGGCCTTTAAAAAAAAATCTTTGAAAGTCGATGCATAGTACCTATATGGAAATTGCAGTATTGAGATCCTGAAAAACATTACATTTTAAAATCATGGCATCAGTTAAATGAACACCTACCAGGTCCTCTCTTTCCTGTCCTTCCCCTTCCTACATCCCCCTGAATAAAAAATTACTTGGATTTGTAGGATGACTCTAGGAATTCTTATTATGGGAACATAAGTTGACAAGCCATTTTAGAGATGTGGTAAAACTTCTAATAGCTTCCCTTCCTCCAGAATGATTTCTACAATATAGATTTAAACTATGTGGAATTTTAACATTTCCCCTTTTTCTGCATTTTTCACTTCTGAAATTCAATAATATACCAATGTCCTTTGAATCATTTTTTTTTCTTTTTTTCTTTTTTTGCTATTCTTTAGGGAGGGAGGAACAGGACTGATGATAATTTGGATGAAAGATGCTTAAAATGTATCTCTAAAGCTCCATTTTCATAGCCTTTGAAATTATGGTGGAAAAGGAGTTTGGATTTTAATATACATTGACCATAGAAAATGTTTGAGTTAACTGTTGTGGGGTATGTTTTGGCATGTGAAATATTGAATCAATTAAGTAAATGTTTCTGATATCTGTCAAAGATTCTGGCATTTAAAAAGCTTGAAGTTATTCTGACCTTCTTTAGGGAAAAAATGACTTTCAGTTGGGAGTACAGCTTCTCCATTGTAACATTTTCTTCATGCAAGGTTAATCCATGGCATTTTCCTGTTTTGTTTTTGTTTTGTTTTCCCCCATGGTCTATCGCTTCTATGAGTTATTCGTTGAAGAGGTCATGGCGAACTTGTGAGGGAGGCCTACTTTATCCCCCCCTACCCCTGCCCTAAAAATCTGTATTTGGGAATGTTATCTTCTCCATCATTGGTAGGAGTTGCTGGTCAGTAAAGATCAGCTGAGAAGGCGGCTGTTAATCTTTGATACAGCTTTCTTGTTTAGGTCATTTTTCTTCTCCTTGTTTAATCTAGCCTTTTGTCCCCTGAAGTGGGTCTTTAGTAATGAATACAGTATTGCTGCAAGGTGGTGCAGTAGCACTACATCTTGGGTTGCCTGAATTGATAGACTAAATTTATATTTTTTAATTTATTTTTTGACCATAATGTTTAACAAAAAAAGGAAGAAAAATCAAAGGTAGATAAAGGCTGCCTTTGGTTTTAAGGGATGGAGAATAAGGATTTCTTCTTTAGTCTGATAAAGTTTTAAACTTAAAAATCTAGAGCAATCTATATGCCTAATTTGTTGGCTCTGCCATCAAGATACATGTATGCAAGTGTGAATTCTGTTTCCTTTTTCCCCTCTACTAACTTTTTTTTCCCCCCCTCTGAATCGGGATTACTAACTTTATTCAAAAAAAGGCACAATAACTTATTGTATGGTACAGTGTTCTGATTCTGTCTGTGGGGAGTGGGGAAAGAGAATCATTTTTATGAATTTCAGACACATTCTTTTTAGAAGAAAACCTCTGGCATTTTCTTCACTTTAAAAATTCTTTCCCTGTGCAAGCTAGAGGGTCTATGCATTCTACCTAATCTTTGAAAGATTATAGTATGTTAAATATTTTCTCTGCCATTTAATACCACTATTGAATGCATTAAACATTTATATTATGCCACATGCGTTAATCTAGCAGTCATTGCATTGAAACGTAAATATTTGAAGCTATAATATCCCAGTTTTATTGCTGAATTGAACAGGTGTAAGAACACACGTGCTAAATTTCTTGCCCATGCTTTATAAATTTCAGTTTGCTCACTCATACATGTTGATGCTTTTTAAACTTTGGTTCAGCTATCAAGTTTTTGAATTGCTTTCCTCACTGTGTTCTTGATTTGTGAACTTAGTCAGATCAAGTTATCATTGTTACTTTTTGTTTTTCCACATAAAGCATCCACAAACAGAACACTTTCAAGTAGTTGAGGCCTAGGATGTGAGAACTGTATAGCACTTTCTTTCTAAATAAAAAATGTTGGCGATATTTCTACTAAACTCAGAATACTTTAAATCCACTAGTAAGTAAACACAAATACTTTTTACAAATTTCATTATTCAGAACCTCTCTCTCTTCTTTTTCTTTTTTTTTTTTCCTGAGATAACTCTCCGCTAGGAGAAGGAACACAGAAGAATGACTTTGAAAACATTAAGGATACTTACAATTTCTTATAATAAAGATTAATGCAAAAAAAAAAAATCACAGTAACATTAAGTTATGAGACAATTTAGAAGTATTCAGAGTAACCACAAAAATTGTGTTGACTTCTGCCTCAGAAAAATTAGAGGAACAAAGTGTCCTTGACAAATAGAAGGAAAATGATTGAGCGTATTTTGCATACCTTTAGAGGCAGACACACTAAGACTGAAAGCTAACTGACTATGATCCTTATAGAGTAGAAAAATGCCTATTTATTCAGCACAACAGTCTAAGGGTTCAAAAGTTATGCTTTTTATGCAACTGAATTGTGGAAAAATGTTTTGGAATATGAAACTTTGAAATAAAACTGGTGGGGKTTTTTTTGAGCTTATCAGTAACTTCAGTCATATTGGCTGTTTTACCAGTTACAAGGTGTTGTTTTACTCTTCTATTTAGATACAGAAAAATAAATTTGCACAATTTGCTCTTTTTTTTTTTTTTTTTTGCAAACTAGTGTTATAAACAACTGAAAGTGATTTGTATTCTTTGATCTATTTGAAGGATATAGCACTTACCCTGCTGTTGACACAGTTAATGCCATCTTTTTATCAGAATCTTTTTCTGTCAGAAGGATAAGAAATGCAATTATTAATTAAAATCTGTTGTCAAAGGAGCTTACTTTACATCTTCTTAAAGCCAATTTCTTTCTATGAATATTGACTGCTGGGCTAAGTGAAATATGTGCTGTTTTTCTTGTGATGCATCTCATCTATGTGAATACCAGAATTCTAAATTTAAAACAATATACCAGCAAGATATGGGCTGTGATTCTAATGAGAAATATTTCTCTGTTACTGAACTTTCAAATTCTGAAATAAGCTATGGATAAAAATGATTGCCTATTTAATTTGTTTTAATCTTTTTACAACTACAAAGAATAAAAATTACAGGCATTCTTTATAAATAAAAAATGGGCTAGGCAGAAGTTCATAAAGTGGGAAATATGGCATTGCTGTATCTAGAAAGTGTTCTAAATTCTACACAGAGATAAGGAAAAATTCTTAGAGAATTTTGTATGAATACATGTTGGCTTAAAGAATTTTTATAGTGATGATGGAGTGCCATGAAGGTAATACTTGCAATCCAGATTGCTGTAGTTTACACTTTTCTCTGTTTCAGACCTGGTGTGCGCTATTTGTACTAAGCACACCACAGAGTGAATTATCCAAAGTCCATTGATTTTAATGTGTTTTGGTTTGTAAACAAAATTATAGTAATTTCTTGCACATTTTTGAAAAATAATTGTATAAGGATTTATGTATCTGCTTCTGGATACAGTGTGTAAATAAAAGTTTCATTCACAAAAAGATTTGTGGAGTATTTCTATACCTTAATGAAGAACAAAAAAACAAAACAAAAGACTTTGTAGGATTTGGGCGTTTGACTTGTACATTTATATTTTATTGGTTATAATTAGAACTCTTACATTTCTTTTCCACCAAGCTATTTGTATATACTGATTATTTTCATTTCTGCTTTTCAAAGCAAGATGAAAGATTGCCAGAACATAGCTAGAATACAGTTTTTAGAAGGTCTGCACACATAATGTAAGTTAACTTTTTGGTAAGTTTTCTTGTATTTATTTTTTGTTTGCTTGTTTGCTTTAAAAAAGGGAAATTCATATCAGAGCAGTCTCTCTTTCCTCCAGATATACCTCAATGGTAACATACATTTTCTTGGGCTCCAAGCTAGCAAGTAGCTCTTATCTAGTTCCAAAATAAAAAGGAATATACAGTGTTGATCTTCATGTATTCACTTGATGCTACCCTAGATTCATTTTCAAGAGGAATGACATCTTAAACTTGGGGAATTCATACAAATAGGTGATCAAGGATAAACAGTTTATATGTTCCGAAACATGTACACAATTGTTCACATGTCTTCATCTACTCTTGACTTAGTAGACTGAGTATTCAAATTGCAGAGACTACCACTTGCTCCTTAGCTTTTAGTTGTAACCATGTAAAAGAAAATCCACAGTAGTAGCAAGTAATTATTGTCCACAGCTGACATGTACTTTGTTATGTATTTTGTAACTTAATTCCTAAAACAACGACCAAAAATAATTCATAGGTTTTGGTATTTAAGAAAAAATCGGTCTCTTTAATTATTGGACTGATATTAATTTAAGTACATGCCAATGCAATTGTTGAGTTAAAAACTCAGTATGATGTTTGGTTGTTACTTCAGTACATAGCTAAAGCTTGCTGGGATTTTGTGCTGTTAAGTCTGCATTAATGCTCTTCAAGTTCCGTAACTCCTGTAAATCTGCTGCCAAAGAAACCTATCCCCAAACGTTTCATTGATTAAATGGTGAAAGTTGGTAAGAGTTGATGTTACAGCTGTGTAGCTTGATCCAAAAGGATTTGAAATGTTCGCAGTCCAGATGCCTGTAATCCTAATTATTTCTACTTCACATTTCATCTGCTTCATAGCTGTGAGAGTAGAAGAGAAAAGCTAAGGCACTGTCACATACCAAAAGCTTGCTTTATATCTGATATGTAAAATTTGTACCAAGATACAAAGACAGGAGTTATGGGGGGTCGGGGGTGGTGAATTAAGTCATTCCTGCACTTAAGATCTCAGAGACTGCAAAGCTGTAAGTTCTAGTAGAAATTCTTAATGTTTAGGAAACAATGTTCTGTTACTGCCCTCCAACACATACACTTTGTTTGCAGTCTTTGCCTCAAATGTTTTCCTTTTTTCCTTTGCAAAGACTAAGGTTTGTCTCTTGCCACATTAATATGCACATCTTCGTCTTTTCTGATAAGGAAATTTCTGCTGTTTCCTGTCAAAGCTGCATAAAGCAGGAATAGGATATTGTAGGGAGTAGAAAAATTAAAAATTTCTTTTGGTTTTGAGGAATGACTTGGAAATAGGAAGAATTTTGTCACCTGAACCTGGAGTCCATGATTCTCTTAGACAACTTGCCAAGTGTTGTCACTAAACTCTACTGAATCACTTGAAATGCAAGCTTTGAAGACAGTGCTTCTTTTGAGGGTCTGAGGTGGTCAGGGCACCAGCCCATGCATGGGATTAAAAAAGTTTCTTACACAGAACGAGGAAAGAAAAGTAAATGAGACTTGTTTCACTCTCAGTAGGTCAGAATATGAGTTCAGATGCACAGGCAGGTCAGATATATGCTAGCTGTATGGTTCCTGACACTGGCTAATTGAGTGCCACTTGGGCAACTACGTGTTATGAAGGGAAGAGTTACCATATACTGAAAGGAAAAGGAGCTGTAGCAAAGGTATTGCAAGTTTTGTAAAACTTGGAAGCAACTGTGTCTGACGCTAAATGTATGTTCAGTCTTCATATGTTCTGCAAAACAAATTTTTTTGTCTAATTCTCCTAATTTTTATTCACAAAACTCTTCAGCTGCAGTTCTTCATATTTAAATGAATTGTTGCATTTATTGATGGAGGACTTGCTGAATTTTACATCATGAAAACATGAATAAATATGTGTGTGACTCTCCATCTTGCTAGAGATTCTAATTTTCATAGCTCTTTGATGCTCTGTGGCATTCTTCTTGGCAGAATCTTCTGCAATATGAGGAGCAGTAACCAGCCCCATGTTAAAATAACACATGGGTTGATGGATGGGGGCGATGAAATTATTTTCGCTAAACAGCGTGGTGAGTGTCAATACGGGCCAATTATTCATTGTCTTTCCCAAACAAGATCTAAGGGACATAAAGGAAAGCAGGAGGGACAGGTTCAAAACAAAAAAGAGGAGATGGTTCTTCATAGAGCACCTGGTAAGCTGAGAAGCTCCTTTTCACAAGATGTTTTATATGCTAAGAATGTGTGTGGGCAACAACATGGTAAATTCATGTATTAGAAATCCTTAAGTGCTGCTAAATACAAAGATATCCCCTTTTCCTCAGTATGGCTTGAAGGAAATACCACATACACTTTTCCTACTCTTGTTCCTAGAATCTAGTTCTAACTGATTAATACAGTTTTGGGCTATAGGGATCTTTGGTCTGACTCTGTGTCTGTTCCTATGATTTTAAATTGGATGAGAAATTGTAAATCTTGAAGTCCTTTCCTGTCTAACAGCTATTGCTGCTATATTTCAGGGTTGGTAGGAATTTTAAGGATGAGTGCATTCTTCGTCATCGTGGAAAGTGTTACTTCTTAATTTTCTTTAAAGAAACATTAAACAGAACAGTAAGTAATTTGGCATTTGCAAGGCAAAGGATTGCTCCCAGCTAGAGCAGCTAACATTTTTCATGAAGATCTTCTGCACTTTTTTTAGTGCAAAGCCAATGTTAAAATTAATTCAAGATCTGCTTCAGATTCATTCTAGCACTGAAAGCTTTGAAGAACATTTTATCTGAGAGAGATTTGTATTTGAACCAACATAAAATATTGGTGCAGTATAAATATTTCAGCACATAAGAATAGTTGAGATTTGCTCTTGCTCATGTTCTTTCTCCTGTGCATGCCAGAACACTACTTCCATGAGTGTACTTACCTGCACAGAAAATCATTGAAATCTCTATGTACCAGTTTATATCAGAAAAAAATCCTGCTTGCTCATTGATTAGAAGCATACTGGCATACTTATTTCATGTTATATTACAGGTTTTCTTTATGTTGCAGAGGTAATGAAATAGCCAGCGGGAAGGGAGGAAAAAATTCATCCTTCTGTTTTACTGTACATATATATAGAAATATGAAAAGAAGAAATACCACTAGAATGGTTCAAGACATGTTGGATAAAAATGAATACTAACACTATGCTACAGTTTTATTTTTTGCTTCAGTGTGGTTGAATTTGTTTCATGACCATATACTATCATGTAAATAATATTTAACCTTCATAATTTTATGTCTATATCTATTTGTTTTCTTTGAGGCAGTTTGTAGCTTGCTTCTGGAGATTTTTCAAAGATTATGTTRTTTTCAAAGACTCTGTTCCTATCATAAAACAGCTTTTTTGATTCTTACCTTTCTCTTAAAGATTAGATAGCTGTAGGAGAAAAATACTGATGCCTAATTTTTCTTTCCTGGATAGTCTTGGAAAAGTTAAAAAAAATATGCAGCTAATGAATGGATTAGTGCTTTTGCTCATTGCTTTATGAATCTCAGATATTTCCCAATGGAAATTTATAAATAGATTTTGATAATGAACAAAGGCAAGATGTATTTTAGTCCAAAAGTACTAATACTGAAGGGCATGTCAAATACTGTAAGTTTCTGTAACTTACTGTGGTAAGTTTGACCACAGATTTTTTTAAAGATGGTGGGAGGTAATTAAAAGAAATAAATGCATAATGAGTTATTTCCTAACTCTAAAAGGAGATTAGAAGGATCTAAATTTAATATATGCAGCATTGAGAGGTAGAAGAAAGTTTGGGACTTCATGTAGGTCCTTCAATGTTTGTGCGATTGCCGGTTTCCTCTCATGGATGAAATTGGTTGACAGTGTTGGATATTTGTAATGGAGCCTGGAGACAGTATTGTAGCAATAAAATCAGGTATCTTTATATAGTAAATGAAAGTATTGTTTTGTTTTTTAAATCTCAAATTCTAATTTTAGAGGGAGGATATTGTGAAAATGTGGCAATAAACTGAAATTCTTCCCTTCCCTAGGGATCCATTGGAAAAAAAGACGCTTATTCTTTTGATAGGAAATTATAGTCAGTGTTTTATTTTAAACACACAAATTATTTTGGGAGGGTCTAGGTGGAGACAAGGAGGAAAAAGTATGAACTCAGATTTTTTTCTCCAGTGCAGACTCTTTACAAGGTTCAAATCTTAGACATAAAAACGTACATACTTTAGATAATGCTTTAAATAATCTCGATACAATTGGCATGCAGCTGGAAGGATGACAAGAACTGAAGATATATTTTGTATATAAAACATATGTTTTTATATAATAATACATAAAATATAAAGGTTATATATTATTATAATATCATATATCTTTAATAGTAAGCTGGTATATTATTTTATCCTCATATAATATATATCCTTAGTAATGCATGCTTTATTTTGGGACTATACATTAACAATTTTTGAGCCAAACAAGCCTTTCCATTCTCTGAGTCATGGACCCTGCTTGCCTTTTTTTTCAAATGTTTCTATTACTTTTTTCTCAGGCACACAATAATATTAATAAGGACAATATTTTATTACTTCATAAGATCCTCTGCCTTTTTATTCTGTTTCACATTCTGAATTCTCTTAAATGCAGTTATCTCCAGGCATGAAAATATGAGGCTGTTTAAAAATTGGGACCAAAAATGAGGTAATCCTTTTTCCTTCAAAGGACTAGCATCCTATTTTCCTCTAAGCTTCCAAGACAGAAAACAGCAAGTAATGTCCCTCTTGTCTAGCAGAGGGTTTAATGTAGCTACCAGCAGCCATGTATGCCTTTCCACTTTTTTAAAATCAAATGCAACATTGCTCACTTGTTCCCTCTGTTCCTCAGGGATGATGCAAGAGGAGAAAAGCTGCCACAGACCTTGCTTTTTCTGTGTGAAAAGAGTTGAATGACACAATTAAAGACCTGCTAGGAGGAAGTAAAGGAGAGAACCTCTTCTTGATAGGAAAAAAATCTACCTCAATGTATCTATAGCATAAAAAAGCCCCCAAATGATGAGGTTTCTTTTTTCCCTCTATTTTGTATGCATATATAGTCTGTTTTTAATTCTTGGTGCTAATTTTGACTGAGCCAAAAGGTGACCTTATTAGATGATCTTGCACAAGTTGTTTAATTTCTTTGAGTCTCGATAAACTTGGCAGAGGAACAGAACAAAACCAGAAGATCACTGAATAAAGCAGATGGGAAAGCAAAATGAATTCAGTGCAAAGCTTTATGTTTTGAGGTGAGTAATTTGGCAGGGCAGGGAAGCAAACAATAGACTGGATCAGATTCCAAAATGATAATCTAGCCTACTCAGATAGTTAACTGACTCAAAGGAATAATCCCGAAGAGTTATTTATCTGAACGTGCAATACATCTGTCTATTTCTGTGCATGTATCTATGTGCACATACATATAACTGGGAGAAGAAGGACACTGAAGATGTTTAGACAGTTTAGATGATCATTTAAAGCCTTAAAATCATTTGTGCATTACTATTACGCCGTTACAAACATATTTTCTACTTCATGGTAACATGTATACAAGCATTTACTTAGCATGAAAATTTTTGTAACCATGTATGTGTGCGACTAAATAGCTGAAGCTATGCAGTTTTTGAAAGAACAATATGGAGCAGTAAAATAGAGTGCATGCAGTGATTTCTACAGTGTGTGTCAAAAAAGGGTTGTTTGGGATTAAATGAATGGATTTTGTTCCATTTTTCTTTTGTTTTAAGCTCAAAAGGATTTCTCTTCTGCCAAGTTGGCTCAGCGCAAGAGACAAGTCTGACATATCTTCTCCTGGCAGTTGAATGTGGAAATGGAATCCAGGTGGCTTACTACTGGAGTTAAAGTTTTGGCAAAATGTTCGTGGTTTAAGAGATGAATCCTAGAACTCAGTGAATGGGTGGAACTTTTTAAATTTTTCCTTGTAAACTAAATTGGCCAATAGTATCTTCTGGGCTTACACTTGGCATTTTGACTTTAAGAAAAAATTGCATTCATTAATTCATGATCTGTGACCAAAATATACTCTTAGATTCTTTTGCATTATATAAATAATACTGAAATTAATTTGAACCGTAAATATAGACAAGCAGGTCTACTTGACCTGTCTGGCTAGAAAATCAGAAACAATTCATACCATGACAAATGTTCTCACTAAAAAGCTACGACATTGCCTCAGCAAGCCAATATGAGCTGCCAAATATTGATGAGGCGCTGCACAGTTCAAAGACTGTTGTTATTCAAGATTTTGGGGGCAATTTCATTTCTGTAGATGTTGATAGTAGCTTATTTGTATATTCTAAACAAGAGAGGAAACTTCTTCAGAAGTAGACATCAAAACTGTGATGGAAATGTATCTAGCCACTGAAACAAGCCAAATGATTATGGCAACCAAACAGAAGTGCTAATTTATCAGAGAGGGAAGGTATAAGAAACTTCTTGTGTCTGTATTGTGAGGGTTCTTTTTTGTTTTTTTGTTTTTATAATATTCCTAGGTTAGTAGATATTGGCTTGTTTTAGGGAATTAGGATTTGCTAAGAATTACAAGTAGCAAGTAACATTTTTCTTCATATTACTAGACTTAGTTGTCTCTTAGGCTCTGTCAGCTCTGATTTCTCTGTGCCTAAATAGTTTGATGATTATTCTAGTGGTAATCTGGAGGTGAAAAGAAGTGAAATGAACAATGCACTCATAGGTATATTATAAGATGTGAAAATTATGACCATCCTTTTAGCTTTTTGTGAGTGTTGAACAGAAAAATTTAGTAGCCTAAAATCAAATGAGTCTGAGAGAGTCCTGTCCCTTACCAGGGGTTTCAAAGTTTGTTGCAGTACAGACCATACATTAGACTGTGATTTAGAAACTGTCTGATAAACAGATTGTTTTGTAATAGAACTGATTGCTTAAGAATGTCATAAGTTTTGTGTGTGCTTGGAAAGAAATATGGAGAGAATTCATATTGGTGTTGTCCTATTTATGTTTGCGTTGAAATCAAAAGAATGTTGTCTTTGGAGGTGTTAGAATAGTACCAAGTATTTTTGCAGATTCCACAATACATTTTATTTATTTTTATTATATAGTTTAGTAGCTGGGACAGCTCCTGTGACAAAGGAGATAGTCATATGTGGACAGGAATTATCAGATCATTATTGATCAGTAGATTTGTTGAATCACTCTTCTAATTTAGGATTGATCCTATTCACATAAAGCTGTTGCCCTCCCAAGGATGTCAGTCATTTATGTGGCTGTGGACTGCTCTATTTAACCTTTTGTAGTGTACCAAGAGAAATCTCTGATCAACCACCTGCTATTTGTTTTCCTGTGCAACTTAGTCAAAGACAATGTCAGCTAGACAGTGTCACAAACTAGATGCCAGCTCTGTCTTCCATTTCTTTATGAGGCAGGTATGTGCCAGGATAATGATCACTTCAGTGTTACCTTTGTATTAAAAAAGTTAAAGTCTGAAAATGTCATATTTGTCTAGCATTGATATGCATGCCAGTGGGACTCCCTGGTGAAGGTGGTCAGCAGTTAGCCAAATACTGACATCACACCTTAGGAAATTAAAGATAACCTCTTTTAAAAGCAAAATCCAACCTAAGGAGGAAGGTAGGCACACATTTAAAATCAAATTTAAAAGTATGTTAATCATTAACAGTTGCCAGCTAAGCAAGAGAAACCAGTCGTCTTATGCTTGTTTCTGGTATAGCTAGTATCCCAAGGACATCACTCAAACCTCCAAAAGAGATTCCGACAGAAGTAGTCGCCAGTGAAGCAAAGGTGCTTTTGTGTGGCATCCATCTTCTCCTTTAACCTTGGAAACCATTTGTTGGCCCAAAACCAACTAGTCATTAGGGCTAGTCACTATAAAAAAGTTATTGTCTGCTGGAGGAATATTTGTGTCATCATGGTTTTACTGTGGTAAGGAATTTACAGAATAATCATTGGAATTTTAGTAATACTGCTGTAATTGTAACACTTTAAAACATCTTGAATTAATAATCTTTTTCAGAAATATTGTAGAGTCTGATTGCATTATACAATTACCAGTTAGCAGGAAGAATAAAGCGAGAGTATCTGTTTAAATATCTTAAGAGAGATTTATTTATTAATATTATCAGATTTTGCTGATATACACACAGTAGATTGCCATATGTTATGTTTCCTTGTGAGAATGTGACAGCAATACCTTCCCCATTTGACTTATTCACTTTAGCTTTCAAATGAGCAATGTCAGGCATACTTGCTTCTTTACATTAGCTGAGTCTTGAGTTTTCAGAAGGATTAATGTATACTCCTTCAGCTTTCGTGCCTTTATGCTGTCCTGAGACTCATAAAGAAAGAGGGATTGAGAGGTTCAGCATTTCGCTCATATAACGTGGAGAAATCATTTAGCAGAGTGATTTATGGTGTTGCAGTGAAACAGTTCATAAAGGATAATGTCTTTCTACTTAGAATTTGCATGCTATTACATAGGAAAGGCTTTGGCATTTGAAGGAAAAGTCAACTGTAGTATCATCAATTTATAACAGGATCTTTGAATGTGCTATAGAGGGAAATACCCCATCAAACATTTTATTTCTGGATATGTAAGCTTCCCTGGTAGTTAAACTTAATTACTCATGAAGGATGCCATTCGACAATTAGCCATAAATTTGTGATTATGGTGAAGGATGGTTGGAAGAGAAAATGAGAGAGACTTTAACCTATATTGCATTTCTGTGTGTGTAGATGAGGTAATTTGTTCAAGGATGAGCTGTTAATTCTCCTGTCTTTGACATATTAAGATGACACAAAATGGCAAGGCTGAGACAGACTTACCTAGTTTATTCTCACTCCAATATTCAGCAAAGATAATGAGATTGGAATATGTTTTCTTGTTATCAGCTGACCTGATGTTTCAATATACACTAGAATGAAAACTAGTGGTTCCCAGATATGTGAGTCTACTCCTGTCCCCCTTTGCTCTTCCATATTTTTTATTACTGGTTCTGATTTAAATCTTGACTCAGTTCTTCACCATCGGTTTAAAACCATGGAGCCTAACCGTTAGTTTGATTGCTCGATGATCTGGGGAGCTACTCTGCCTGTGGCTACTGCTCCTGCCTGGTGACTGGGAAGCAATCAAGTATCTGCTGACCCACTTATAACACAAACAGTGCTCTCTGGAGAAGAGTATTTTCTTTTCTTTCAAAAGTTCACAAATGTATCTGCAAAAAAGTTTGAGATAATGCCCTGGCATGGACTATGGAATGAAGATGAGTGTGCCACATATCACAGGGCACAAGTCAGTTCAGGTGGCAGCTGAGAGGGATTTCTTAAATTATTAATTTAATATATAAATTCTTCATATTCTGTATGCAAAAGTAGAATAATAAGGCTTAGGGGACCCCTGCTAAAGCTTTGGGAAGGGTAATTAGCAGCAGTCCTGGTGTTAAGTGGCTGAAAAAACACTGCTTCACTTGTTAAATTAAGTACAATGAGAAATCTTAATAAAACTTTCTTCATACTAAAGACATGATTAATTCTGCCTCCTTTAGCCTTCTTACTTTTACTCATTCTCTGGATGCTGGTTGAACAAATTATGTGACTGGTATTCTGACTATGTATTTGCATCACATGGAAAACATTTGGCAAAACTACAATATAAACTTGTCTTTATTCTTAGACTCTCCCTATAAAGTTTAGGGGAAAATGGAGTTCCTAATGTGATTGTATGTAAATACTAGAAATCTGGGAGAAACAAACAGAAAAAAGGTAAGTTGACCCTAATCTTCGTGATAAGAGAATATCATTATAGTTTGGTAAAGTATACAAAAAAAGAGAGAGAAAATTCAGTAAGATTCACTCCACTAAGATGAGAAAAATAATGAAATAAGTGGATTATGATTTAGACAAATATAAAGACAGTGTATAGGGGACAGAGCTAGATCCACAAAGAAAGCTTGGTTCTGCAGTATTAAACACTGCAATGCCTACTAGCTAGTGGTTACTGGTGGTGGGTGGTTAGATCCAGATGAATTGTACCTATTTACCTGAGTAGGCAAATAGAAGCCATCGTCCCCTTATTCTAGCCAGATGAATGCCTGAGTTTTAGCTTTCCAGTCGTGTCTTGTGTGATGCCTTCATACAAATAATCAGTTTGGTATTACAGCTCAGTTAAAGAACCAAAGGGTGAAAATCTAGTTTTGTAGCAGCTTGGGGGCTCTGAAGTATTCTTTCCCATGTTGATCAAATGCGGATAAAATCTACTGAATGCTTTTAAGGCTGCATGCAAGTCTGTTTTCTCTTCTGACATCTAGAATACTGATTTGATCTCCGTGAAATCTAGGTTAAAGTCTCTATTTTGTAGGAAGATTTTTCATCTTTGATTTTTAACCTCAGGAATGTGGATCCTCATGTCTTAGGCCACTGTCCAATGACTAAGCCCTATAGAAGTCAGCAACTCTTGTATCTAAAACTTTTACTGAAATAAAAATATATATATATAAAAGGTGAAGAGTCCTTTTACAACATGGCATCTCTGGGTTTAACAGTGTAGTTTTGCTGAAACAACATAATTTGTCAATATTTACATTTCAGACAAAATGTTCCAAAAGCTTTGCTGAGATACTTGCTATTTGGTGAACGCTGACAATGTTTCCATGGGTGGATATGTGCCACGGAGCATAATGAGCCATGTATAGAAAAGAAAATATCTGAGAAAGTTATCTACTCATTGTACAAAATGACAGCTGTTTTGAGAACTGCAGGATTTGCATAGACAGTCTTTTGGACAGAAGCCTTTTAAGGAAGGGTTTAAAGGTAAGACTGCAGTTGTTTGGCTTGATATGAAGTTAAAATTAGGAAAGGAGCAAAGAAGATTTTGGTAGATATTATGCTTGCTCAGCAGTATCATTTCTCACTTCTTTGGAAGAAATGTCAATTTTACTGATGGATGACTTGTCCCAGAAATTTTTCTAAGTGGGCCTTTAGCTAACCCTAAAAGTATACGGATTGCTCTCTCCCTCTAAGTCCTTAATCAAAACATTAAATTAAATAGGATCTTAACAATGACTTTGTTGATATTCTGCTGTGATTGAGTTCATAAAACCTTCAAATCTAGAGCACTTGATAATGATTCATTATCATTCATAACTTCATCCATCAAAGACTGTGTTTCTTGGGGGGGGGGGGTTATATAGCTCTTATTTGTATAGATTACAAAAGGGTAAGTGGACAGTTGTGAAACTAGGATGTTTTAGCTGCTACTTTATATCAAGAGAAGATAATACATTTCTGGGAGGGAAAAGTGTGTTCTAGTTCTGGCTCTTTCAAATATTGCTTCCATAGCTGCAGCTCTTGGGAGACATCTCTTCTCTTTCTTCCCYTTCCCTCTGTTTACTTGTCACATCAACCAATATGGTAAGTGTTATCATGCATGGCTCCTATGGCACAAGAAGAACAGCAAATATTTTGTGTCCTGCAATTACAGCAAACCGTGTGCTTTGTTTATATTTGTTGCTTATTGTGTGCTTATCTTTGTTTCTGTTGGCACTGTGTTCTGCGCAGTATGGGCACTAGTGGAATGGAGATGATAGTAAAGTCCTTTTGTTTCTCTGATATAGGACTATGCAAGATTTAGTATTAGTAACTGCTGTGGTATTCAGTGCTCTGAAAAGTATCTTATTACTTTTAGTCACTTCCAAAGTTCCCTCAGTGCCTGAGGCAGCTGGATCTTGGGATCATGTATTCCTTGCTCATGCTATCCGCTACACGTGGAACCACAACTGTGCGTTTGCTTAAATAACAGATGTGAAATGATTTAAGTGTGCAAGAATTTGCAATGTTTGAAACCAGATTTGTGAATCACCTTGGGCTGAAAAGTTTAGGTAAATTGATACTTACTTAGGATCATTTAATTCCCAGGGATGTGAGGGTTATAGCACTCTGGGAGGTAAAGTCCATGCTCTACCACAGGTATGCTTGTAAGCCTGAATAGCAAATCTCCTTTGAGAACCAACTGTTATTAAGTCTCAGTTTTCCAGGCAACGGAGGATTTGGGTACCCAAGAGAAAAGAATGGATAATACAAACCTATGTAAATGAAGTTCAGAAAATACAATGTCTGTGCAAAGTCCATGCAGCCTATGGCCATGTGCCTAGAATTTTACTACTTTCAGTCCCAGGCTGGTTTATGTTAACTGTAACCTGGAATTGCCTACATCCAAGATATAAACAGGTACTGTTACAGGGTGGATCTAACAGACAAATTTTGTTGGTTTTTTTTTTCAAAAATGTGATATGACAACATTACTGGATGCCAAAAAATCCTGGAGGAATATCCAGAGCCCTCAAATTTCATCTGAACAAAATTTATGGATAGAAAAAGAGGGAACCTGAGGGAACTGAAATACACAGTATCCTAGTATCTTCTGAAATGAGAGAGAGAATCAATGAAATTTCTTTGTATTTATGCCCCCCTAATTGAAACCAGGATCTTGTCTGGGGGCTTAACAGAAGTTAAATCATTTGAAAACTCTTGTTCCATGTTTTAGGATGTTTGTGAAACTAAAAGTTAAGAGCAAAACTTTTGTATGTTAGAATGAACAAATAAATCCTCAGTAAAATTAAAACAAAACCTCCTGGTTTTTATTCAATAATAATTGATGCTGAACAACATGGTAAATTCAGGTGCTGCGCTCTCTGAGCAAATAATTTTAAGTGCCTTCTTTTAGATCCTATTGTGTTATGGATTACAGGACTGAGCTTAGATCTAGATTCACAAAATTACTTACTTATTATTTCTGTGAATCACGTTACACAAAACAGTTCCAGCTAAAATCATGTAGCCTTGAAATAAGAGATATTTATACGTCTCGTGATAAACCCTAGAAATAATATCTTTCAGTCAATAGCAGGACTCCTGAAATCATGAGTGATTGGTGGGATAAACTGGGATTTATTTTCATGATTTAAACTATATCCAAGATACATATTCATTTAACCTTTTGGTGTGAATTTAATTAAAGGATATCTTACCAAAAATGTCATTCTAACACTGTTATTTTTTCCCCTGCATTTGTTCTTTGGAAACTTCACTTATATGAGGAGATGTACAATATATATTATTATTATATCAATAACATAATATGCATACCACTTATTCAGTGGAATTTCACAAAAACACACCTGATTGATTGATATTGCCATACCAGGGCTTTTATATTTATATAGATAGCTCAGATCCAACGTAGTTCTTTTAACCTAAATTATGCATTCATTACTAAATCTTCTTAGGAATAGTTTCTCTGCAAAACTGGCTTTTACTGTTTTTCAGCTTTTGCCTTAAGAACACCATCTTTGCTGACATTTTGCATAATGTTTTTCATGTGGAGAAGAAAATTTTAGAATCATCTAGGATTCGTGGGCTCACTTATGTACACTGTTCACTACTGTGCCCTTTCTCAGCCATACCTTTCCCTGTAGTGCAATAGAGTAAGTCACTGTCACTAAAAATGCAGGGATAGAGTGAGTAGTATTGGATCACTAATTCTCCAGTAGCTTTTATGCCATTCAACTGTGTGTAACTAATCAGTGCAGAGAGTAAAGGGTGGAGTAGAGTCTGGCACGTTTTCAGGAAAATATGTTTCCTTTTTCAAAGTGAAACTTTGGGTGGCTTCGCTCTTAGTATTGGTGAGAGGATCCACGTAGTTGATGGGAGCGCTATAAGCCCTGCACGGTCAGGGGAAGAGCTGGGGCGTGGAGGAAATTGGTTTGGAGATTTGTCAATGCTTGAGTCTGAACACACTCTGAAAGGAGTGACACAGTAGTTGACTAATAATGAAAATTTGCATCTTCCACTGAATATCTCAAAAACCTTGCAAAGATCGTTAGTTAAATTTGTGGTTATTAATAAGAATAAATAGTATTTAATAAATGTGGAAGCTGCAGTAAAAGACGTAATCCTATTTTCTATTATTAATCTACCCGTTGAAATTCTCTGAAAAGTCATGATAGTGTTTTTACATAGATTTTAAAAGAGTATATGGCTCAAAGAGACTTGGTTAAGTTTACATAGGAAGTCTGCTGTAAAACTGTGAACAGAACCCAGATTTCCTGTTCTGTGGGTCTGCTGTAACAAAACAATCCTCCCTCCTTCATACAGTGAATGATTTGGTCCTATAGCCCATCCAGTGTTTCATTATTTTAAGCCAGAGCAAGTGTGTTACAACTACTTTCCTGAAGTAAAGTGCAAGACTACCAGTAATGAAGAACACTCATACCTAGACGCCATCTAGGTCCTCATTAGCTGACCTCTCTCTAGGTCTTGTAAGCAAGACTGTTTTGTATAAAATATGGTTGCTTTCACTGTCTATACTCCTAAGAGTTTTATGGTCTTGTATCTCAGTTACTGATGTATCCTTTTTTCTGCAGTCATTTTTGCCTCACTGATACTTGCCCCAAACCCCACTGGATAGTAGCACATTGTTTTGGCTAGAAGCAAAGACCCTTTTTATTACCAGGGCTGCACTATACAGTATATCCCAGAAGTGGGTGTCTCATAAGAGATGATAATAGCTCACAAAAAACTTTACTGCTTCACTGTGGCTAATCCCATTGAATTAATGGTGTGGTTCCAAGTGAATTACTAGTGTGGGCCTCTTGGCATTCTTGGCTGGTCACTTTTCTCCCACACCTGGGAACTTGCCTTGCACAGCAGCTCCTGCCCTGGGACAGCCTGGTGCTGTCAATGTTAAAGACTGTGATCATATACTCTCAAATGTCACAGGCATTTTGAGAGCCATAATTGCCCACTTTTGCATTTGAGCATATTATTCTGGTTTCAAAGGAATTGGTAGTTAAAAGTCCAGCTGGTGGCTGGTTACTACTGGGGGTCAACTCTGGGGCTGATTCTGTGTTATATTATTAATGACCTAGATAATGGGACAGAAATGAGACCTCTGCTGCACTCAGCAGATGATAAGAGGGCAAGGCTGCTATTGAGAAGGGTTTTAGTAGGCTGGAGAAATGGGCTTGCAGGTACATCATGAAGCTGAACAAAGTCAAGTGCCGAGTCCTGCATGTGGGATGGAATAACTCCATGCACCAGTACAGACTAGGGGCTGATCTGCTGGAAAGCAGCTTCCTAGAAAAGGACCTGGGGTCCCAGTGAACAAGAAGTTAAACATGAGCTAGCAGCGTACCCTTGCTTCAAAGAAAGCCAACTTCATCCTGGACTGTATTAGCATGAATGTAGCCGGCAGGTCAAAGGATGTGATTCTTTCAGTCCATTGGGCACTTGTGAGACCAGATCTGGAGTCCTGCATCCAGTTTTGGGCTCCCCTCTAAGATGTTCAGATGTACATGACGTACAAGGAGAAGCTGAGAGAACTGGGTTTGTTCAGCTTTGAGATGAAAATGCTGAGGGGAGATCTTATTGCTGTCCAGACCTACCTAAATGGGAGAGAAGATAGAGCCAAACCCTTCTCAGAGGTGCATGACGATAGGATGAGAGGCATAAGTTGGTACATGAGAAATTTCTTCTAGATATAAAGTTTTTTTTTTTTTTTTTTTTTTATCTTGAGAGTGGTCAAACACTGGAACAAGTTGTGCAGAGAGCCTCTGGAACCTCCATACCTGGAGATATTAAAAGCTCAACTAGACAAGGCTGTGAGCAACCTGCTTTAACCAGACCTGCTTTGAGCACAGATTGAATCAGACAGTTTCCAGAAGTTCCTTTTAACCTAAATGATTCTGTGATTCCTCTTTGATTTGTTTACTCTGACCTCATGAACAATATCGTACCTTTAAAGCAATGGAACTGGATGTTAGAAGCACTTTATCATGGAATTTGTTGGTTTGGAACTTCAAAAAATGAGGATAACTGTGGAATTGTGACTACTGAGCATGGCTATATTCTCTCTAGGCATCTCACTTCTTCTGTGGCTGTTTTAAATCACTGCCCATACCAAAAAATAATGAAATACAAATTATTGATTCTGTTGTCAAGCTGACTGATGGTAGAACATTTCTAGTCACTCCAGATGACACCAGTTCCCAGTTTGCTTTCCTTCCTCTCTGATGTAACTTGAACAATATCAGTCTTCCTTATAGGAGCTCCTTTTTTTGTTTTTTGTTTTTTTCTCTCTCATTCACGTCAGTGAATTTTCTTCCTGTCTCCACCCATTCATGCTTTTTGCCTCGGTCTTCGAAAAGACTAGCTCTGCGGTACTTACTGCAGGATGCTGGAGGTTCCCAGATTCATCTGACTTTTTTGTTCAATATACATAAAGCAGAGGACGCTTCAAATCTTCCACTTGAACAGTTGTACCTGTCACTTCCTAATATTCCGATCATGAATTGCATGTATGGAAAATAAATCATTATTTATTTAAGTTTCTTCATTGTTTCAAAAATGTTTGATCTCTGTTATCACAGCAAACACAGCTCTGCCTTTACAAGACAGGAAGCAAGAAACATTAAACAAATAAGAGGGATAAAAGTAGTAGCTCAATTGAGGTAGGATTGCATTTCACAGCTGAAACTGCAAACAAGGTGGGCTAACAGGCTCAGTATATGGATGAAATAGCTGATTGGCTTATGTCTTAAAAGCATCATTTTTAATCTGTAGCCCAACTCCCCAGAGCATGAGAGAGAGAAATGTCTGTGATGACTACTGCAGTACATCCACAGATATCTGAATCCAGACAGAAGACCATCTGTGGAAAAAATGTTCTGACTAGCTTGTCTCATGCCAGAGAGCATGAGAGACTGAAAACAAGCAGTGGACTCTCATACCCTTGGAGGGAAAAGTAAAGAATTTTGAATGTTTCACATTTTATTTCCGACTTTCTCGTATTTGGCAAAATTCAGCTATGTTTAACATTGTCACAGTAAAATAAACCCAGATCAAGCTTTAGTTGAATGTTGGACTGTTGCTGTGGGCTTATCTAGGCTGGGAGAATGATGTTTTAGAGTATGTTTGTTAATACATGTTAGTAAATATGATGTAGTATAAAATCTGTTTAAAGCATGGGGGTAGATAATGCTAGGACTGGCTAGAACAAGACAGCACTGAAATCCTGCTTAAAATGTGGTAGTGCATTTTTTAAACACAGCCTGCTTTTGCATCCAATGAGAGGTCAAAATGAAAGTATAAAAACTGAAAATTTGTTGAATGTAAAAATGCAGCACTGCCCCAGAACCATGTATAGGATTAGGAGAAGGGTGTGCCCTTTCTTTGTTCTATTATGCAAACCAAACAATACATTCAGTAATTCAATCTAATCAGACTTTCACAATCAGGTGCTGGCGTAGAACTATAGCAAATATTTCCTGAATCCTTAGCCAGCCACATTCATAGCAATTGGGAAAAATATGACGTGGTAACCCCTTCATTGCCTGGCATAAGAAACAGCATTCCTACGGATTCTTTGTTTAGGCATTTTGGTCTGAGAGGCCATCATGACTTCCTGTGGGAGAAGAAAAATTGCCACCTGTATTTTTACTTCTCTGTTAAGAGAAGAGTTTTCCTCAGGCTCCCAGTAGGAGCTCTCCCCATGCATAAGGCAGGCTACAGCTTGGTGAGGTGACCATCCCAGGTCACTGTTTGTTGGTGCCCTTTGAATGTTCCTTCTTAAGGTTGGTTGATGAAGGATCTTCCCCTGAGAATCATATCAATATTTATTACACATTTGTTGACACCTGCCCTGTCTTATTGTCAGCTGCAATTCAGTCCTCTACATTACAAATAAATTAGGCATTTTAGAAAGTATATTTAAAAATGATTTAAGGATTCATGTGAGTTTTCTGACAACTGCTGGCAATACCAGGCAATTAAGGCAACATCACAGCTTTCCAAAGCAAGCTGTTAAAATATCATGGTATGAACAGAGTCAAACTAATTAATTAATCAACATGACTATTTACATTGTGGAAAGTTCTAAGAAATAATGTCAAAATATCTGAAAATTTATACACAAACTTCAAAGGGGTTTAGCACTGATTGGCTCACATTTTTGAGCAACTAAACATGACATTCAGGAACACAAAGAAAATTCAGGCTTTAGTGAAAGACAGATTTTACAGTATCTGTACATGAAATGTGAAACAATTCCTGTGCTAGAGTCTCTAAATAGTGGAAGTCGAATAGGCTATGCAATCTTACAGTTGTGTGCTCATAAGAATTGTTCATGAGCATGATAAGAAAACAAATCAATTTCAGGAATCAAATTCTGGATGCAGCTATGTATGCATGCAAATATAAAGTTGATTCAACTTCCTAGGAAGGCCTTTACTACCCCCAGCCCCCTCAGAGATGTAAATTTACTAAAAATTCCCTAGTACTGCTTGTCTCTTCCTGAGAGATTCCCAGTCCCAGCTGCTTCCCTCAACACTTCTTTGATGACAGGAGCCAGTTAAAGAGAAGAAACAATATTCATGACCCACTGTAATTAAAAAGATCTTGGGTTTCAAACATTAAATCTAAAATTCTTGCAGCAAAATGTGTGTGGGTGTGCAGTCTAGAGATTAAATAATTCTTGCCAGCTTCTGTTGAGCAAATTAAAGTAATAAAAACAGTTAATTAAATGAATACGTTCAAGAATATTAACTGCTTACAGAAACTGTATTAACAAAAGGAAGTTAAATTCATCATTGGAAATTCTTCTATGCTTTCTTGTCACTAACTGCAGAAGACTAACGAGAATAAGGACCAAAGAAAATTTGGGATGATATTTCCCAGGGAACTGGGAAAAATTCCATTTACTCTAAGAGCACTTTATCAGAAAATAACTTATGACTTTATTGTCTATTCTTAGTTGTATTTTTTTTTCATTTTCAATCTCAAAAAGTTTCTGTGTGGATGAATCTTTAGTTTATTTTCACCAGTTTAGCCATGGCACTAAAATTCTGGTAGACTGCTGCTTAGATACAGCCTGAATTGGTGGCCAAGGACATTATTACACACTTGCGAATGCTCTTTATATAACTGTGTCTGGCTGCCTCTGGCAAGGTAGAGTCACAGAGAATAAAACTATTCATGTAAGGCAAGTGATTTTTATTCATTTAAATTTCCAGATGTGATGGTTTAATAAGATACCTGAATTTGGGGTAAATTTAGCAGGCTTGGAGAAGGATGAAAGTTACATTGGAATAGGTGTAATTTAGGTGATGTATCCTGAAGCTGTCAGACAATCAAGGTAAGAGTTCTTTGATTCAAAAATCAAAGAGCTGTTCTTACAAGAGCATCATGTATGAAGAGTATTTCAAGTGAAAGAGACTACCTTGTAGGTAAGATATAGCGATTTAGTTGTGAAATTCTGTGTGTTTATATGATCTGGCAGCTATTACTGATAGAAATTTTCCCACTAATTCATTTTTCCTTCATTTCTGTTAGGAACTTTAGGTCTTACACATGTGATCTTCTCATTTTTAATTCTTTTTCATCCTTCATTTTGAATCTCCATCCCTAAAGTGCTCCTTAATTGTTTCGTTAGGCTCACATTAATAATTGCAAGTGAAAGCTTCTCACGATACATCCTAATTTTCTTGTTCTGGCAAGCAGTCAGAGTTTATACTCCCCACTCTTAAGGAGGCAACAAAAGCTGGTCCTAATCAGAAGGATCTAAAAGTGCTTCTGAGACTGGAGCTCCACACAGGCTCCCAACTTCTTGTTTTCACAGGGAAGGAATTCAATTTCAGAGTGTGGAAGGGGCTGTGGTGTGCAGGCGTGACTGGAGAACCACAACTCCAGCATATTGGCCTATGTGTATGACCCTAAATGTGGCCAGATGTTCCTGTATTACATTGTTCACAACTGAGGCCCCAGTCAAGATTATTTCTTGGACTGACTTTTTAATAAATGTTTCTTTTTCAGTCACTTGTCAGGTTTACTGACTTACCTTTTTCAAGGCAGTCTCTTTATGATACGTTCCTCTAAGGCATTTATAGATAATTCACATGGACTAATCAGGATGATGCTGTGGTTTGGAAGTATTTTCAGTGGTCTGGTTGCAGCTGTGATGGAGTTTATTGGTGGAGATCAAGCAGCTCATTACTGATCATCCTTTAGTTTAAAATGAATGAGGAAATTAATAAATCTTTCTCCTGAAAGCTGCACTGATCCTGCTTTGGAGATTAAACTATGGAAGATTTTAACCAACAGGCTGATGTCAATGTGCTTGGAAGAAAAAATCAGGCACCTTCCCCCAGATATACATCCTGGAAACAAAATGAGGTTACCTACCATTTAGTTTAAAACAATGGTACAATAAATCACTATGTATATAGAACAGAAAAGTTCTATTTAATTTTGCTTTTGTTTGTGTTACACAAATAATATTATTTATTCTTCTATTTCATCCTACAAGTTAAAAATTTCAAAGAACCAGCAGACTCTTGAGTAAAATGAGATCTACCTGTCTGAGATTCAGCCGAGGGGCAAGTAAGTGGGGAACACTGGTAGGCTAAGGGAAACAACCTGAAGAGATGGTGAAATAAGTCCTTCCTTTAAACAGTGTTATGTATTTATTATTTAACAGACAGAACTTTGTTAAAGGGCTCTGTTTGGAATCCCATTAGTTTATGTGATGAAGCAAAAGAGTGATGATTATGACCAAGTCTACTGCATATGGATTGTAAGTTTTTTCTTTTCATTTTGCATTGTCACCTACACCTTTTGAAGAGTGGTACAGAAGCACACAGAGCATAAATTTTATACGTGGAAATGTGTTGGAGTGATAAAAACGGGTGATTTGAACTTCTGAATTTCTTTATGGGTGGATATATAAAACCATATTATCATTCTCTGTTGATGCTCAATATGTAGTTTCACTGTTCTTAATAAAGATTATACTAAGGCAATACCAGCATTTTTAATATTAATAGCATTGCACAACCCTCTATGTTTTTGCTTCTGTCCAGTGTCCCCTTCTTCCCTCTTCATCACCACCCAGAGCTGATGGAGCAGCAGTGTGAAGGAGAAAGTTTTGGCTGTTGTACTTCCCTGTGTCTCCTCTCTGATCAGCACACTTGTATACCTCCCCAAGAAAAACTTGTAGCAGGGTGGAGGAGAACTGCAGCATATGTGGCCCCAGGGTACTTGTAAATCCCAGTGCAGGAATGGGCAATGGAGGGATTGTGCTAGGGAAAGTGTCCCAAAACTTAAAGTGGTGATGGCGACTGTTTGTAGCATGTGTAGTATTGGTAAGGGTAGGCTGGAAGAGGAGAGGAATGAAAGACTTCAGTTTCTGCACACATCAGCTAAGAAAAGGATTAACAGTAACATGATACCAAAATCTATCATTACACTGTTTTGTTATCGGTGTGATGAGAAATTCAGACATCGTTATCCATGACTACATCATCTTAGTTACAGGCTACATTTTTAAGTTCCAACACAGACGTAACAAAAATAGAGTATGAACACATATATATATTCTGTATCCTTCTAATGCATGTAAGAATCAGACTCATTGCTATTTTCCATCCTGCTAGTTGGTATCAAAATTCTGTAGCTTTGTTATGGACAATCTGAACTGGTGGTTAAGTTGTGGTAGTAACTTCTCAACCACCACTGATCTCTCTGGGCTGTTAATTCTAAAGTCTGTGGATGACAAGTAACTGTTTATTAGCTGATGATTTTAGTCAACAAAACAAGTCTGATGCAAATCAGACTGCAAATCTTACATATGACACATATAAGAATATGACACACAAACATCAGTATGGAATGGTGCCCATGGAAATATGCAATATCCTAGATACAGCTCTGGGGTCTTAAGATCTCTTTCCACAGAAAATTACAAACGTACAGGAGTTAATGACTAGCACAATCCAAATTGCATACCTTTCATACTTAAAAAACTGTCAGTGAATTCCCAACAGGCGTTTTCAGTTCACAAAACTTATGGAACTGGTCTGTTTCTATGTATAGTGAAGTGAAACATATTATTTGGTCAGATATGAGATGCTTGCAAGTGTGTGACTGTACCCCTCAGGATCTGACCTACAGACTATAAACTTCACATCCAAGCAGTATTGCAGCAGGGAAGATAAATGACTTTAATATTTAAAAAATACTTCTTAGTGATTTCCATGCACTGATATCAAACCATAATAACAATGGCCAATTTGGCTAAACTAGTCAGTATTCCCTAAACCAAATAATTCAGGTCATTTGTAGTCATATGACTCTAATAATAGTTATTAATAAATCGTAGCCCCTCCTTTCCATTTACTGGTGCTTTTTCCCATTTCAGCAGGCAGTTATACTAAGTGACACAGGGGAGAAGACATGCCCAGTGTGGCAGGATAAAGTAGTGCTCTGCTTCCTAAACCACTTAACCACTGTCTTCATTTGTCTCTGGAAGGGCTTGCCTATAATTTGAATAGGTAAAAGCTCTTGTCTTGTTAAGAATTTTGCCTTTGGCTTAGTCTCGTCACACCATCAATTCCTTGCATATGCTAGCACTAGTCAAAACAGCTGAATCCATAGGTCAGCTATTAACCCTGCTTTTACTGTGCATAACCATGTATGATTGCTTTAATTGTAATTGTACTGTGCTAGTTCAACTTCAATGCATTGTTTGCAGGTTTTTTAGATGAAAGTATTAATTTACAGCTAGCAGTTTAAAGTTATTTTCTCTCCTCTTTTTAAAAGCACACAAAAACATGCAATTTGGCCAAATCACAAAGACTTGACAGCTCCCGTATCAACTCAATACCTCTCAGGATCTGGCTCCAAAGACTATAAACTCTAAGTGCAAACAGTATTGCAGCAAGGAAGATAAATGACTCTAATACTCTAAGATAAATGTGATATAGGTGATTTTTTTTGAACTGAAAGAAAAATATCTTAATAGTAAAAACAGGAAAAACTTCTCACACTTTCATTCACCAAGGAAGAATTTTATGAAATATTTTTCCTTTCCTGAACTGAACACAAATCTACAAACTATAAGACTACACTGGTGATTAAACAGCTTTAGCTTATTTAGCTTTTTTTTTTAGCTTTATTATATTGTTCAGTTTACATTTCAGTTCTCATGGGTGAGTTTTCATGCTAAGCAAAAAAGCAAAATCTTAACTTCTTGTCCTTCAGTTACATTGATAGTTTCTTTTTTGCAGTATTGGAGTGCTTCTGACTCTAAAATTATTAGGAGGAATACAGCTCAATTTTGTGTTTTCCCCCACATCTTTTCTGCATTCTAAACGTTTTCTTCCTCCTCTGTACCTAGCAATCACCAAGATTTTAGAACTAAAGTAAAACTTTATTATTTCAGATAAACTACTATGTAAATATAAGTCTGAGTTGATGGGAAACAGCATTAAATGTATTTTATTACACTAGAACTGAAGAAACTCCTACTAGGCTGCTATTTACATAACATCTTTGTTCTCCTAAGTGTTGATGTATAGAATATTTTAATAGTTGTACTTTTGGACTTCACTATACATTGTGAAAATACACCTGGCTTGTTGACTGTTGAGATGAAATTCTAATCTGAAACTGAAGATTTAACACAGCAAATAGTAGGATGAAGATACCAGTAAAATCAGATAAAAAAGTTCTGTTGGTTTACTATCAGCATCCCCTAGTGGTGATATTTATTATTTTCTGATCAGAGTCATACAACCAGAGGAATTAATTTTTCAGATTTGTCTATGCGGATTAGAAGATTAAGAAAGTGGTGAAGCTTTAAAAAGATATAGCTTGTGGAAAAAGATCATTTTTGGTCTTCATTTGTACAGGTCTTGCTTGTTAAATATTTAAAATTATTTTAGAGGTGTAAAAATTAAAGAAAGAAATCAATCCCTATTTCTTGTATCATGTATCTGGTTTACTTAGTCAATATCAGTATGGAAATTAAAATATAAATATGTGCATTTTAAACCAGCATCCATTTTGGTTCTCAGACATGAGTCTCATGCTTTTATTTTTTGTCTTCATAATATTGCAGGAGAAAGTTAAATACAAAAATGAATTAAACTGTGTATCTGTATCAAACATGAACTTTTTCCAAGGTATATTGAGATTGTGCTGTCATCCATTTGCCTTTTAGTTTATTGAAATTTATGCATAATTTAAACAGAGTTTAGACAGTGATGTCTAAATAATTGTTATACTAAGCATAAAAGCATTTAAAAAAACTTCTGAGTGACTCAAGAGCCTGAATTCCACTGTTTTTTACTGATCTTCAGGCTCCTCTGCAGTAGCTAGTTCATTTTTAATCAAAATGAATTAGTGTGTTGAAAACAGACACTACATACTTGAACACTGAATATCTGACCATTTGGTACTCTTGAAAAGGGCACTTTCCTATTTTTGTCTGAAAAAAAGGTAAAAAACCTACAATATAATACAAGACAGTTCGAAATCAAATACATTTTAAATGAATCTCTATTTCTTTCACATGACCAAGAGAAGATGTCAAAAAAGAAAATGAGACTATTAATCGGGAGAATTGAAAATAAAATTACAGTACTTGGTTATCTTTATTGCTACTATATGCAGCGTGTTACAACTTGGCAGGATCTATGCAATAAACCGTATCTCTTTCTCCTCTATGTGGCTATGTGAGCTAGCTTTGGTGGGTATAAGAGTAGCAGTGGGCATTGTGTGCTCTCTGATGCAGCTGATTTTCATGTATGTGACTGTTTAGTGGACTGCATACAGAGAATTTGAGGCCTGTGCAAGAACATCTTGTGGTAGACCAACTATTTGTGTGTCCTGTGAAGTCTCTGTGTTCTGGGCATAATCTCTGGCTGTGTGTCTACATTTGTCTTGCATATGGTAAAACTTGAAACAGCAGTCCAAAGTCAGGTCGGATTGACCCTGGTGTCTCCCTATATTCTCAAAGGTCTGTATATCTTACCTCATTCCATATGCTTTCCCCGCTGCTATGTGCAAACTCTTTTAAACATTACTAAGGTGGTGGGCAGAGGTGAGATGGAGCTGATGTACATAACAGTTTATAGACTAGTATGGAAGAGACAGAAGTTGCTATGGATGCTATTCTTATTCTCTGTTTGGGGCTCTGTATAGCTCCTGTTTCTTTCCACTTTGCTGACGTCTCCTCCGGAAATGAAATCTTCAGAGTTTGTCATATTCAGTATGGGGTGGCACACTTAAGCATTCCCTGATGGTTTGGAGTTGAACAAATGATAACCCATTCTACTGGCATCTATTTTTCTTTTCTGAGTTAGGACAGATCAACAACCTTATTGTGTGTTGTTGTCATTTATTCAAATATCTTTTAAAGCATCCTTTGTTTCCGTTTTAATTAGTAGTAGGTCAAAAACTACTAACCTTAAAGTAGTCCAGAAGGCATTTCAAGGTACTTATCAGCCATGTTAAAATGGAGACATGCCACTGGAGAGTTGGTGATTAAAAGGAAAAGGATGGGAAGGAGGAATTTGTATTGCAACTTTTGACAAAGATTTTATTTGTTGGCTGATTAATCTTGTGGGATCTAACTTTCTGTACTTTAAGATCCTAAAGCAAAGACGTTATACTGGCTATATTTGATGACATTCTTTCACTGTGCACAGCACAAGGGAGACTCACACTCCCCCTTTACTGTCCCAGCATCCACAATTACTGTATAAAGAATATGAAAAGACACATCCTTACCCTTTCTTTTTAGTATCCATTTATGGACTTGTTGTCCATTAATTTGTCTATCTATTTTTGTGTGTGGTGGTACTACCTACTTCCACTATTCCTGTCTTCCTGTCTTCCATAAGTTTAATACCCACCATGTAAGGAAGTAGATTATCTGTTTCTTAAAATGGCAAAATGACAGATTTTGTCTTGTTCTGAACACTCTTCCTAGTGATGCCCAACATTTTGCTTGCTTTTTCTGGCTGCTGCTGCTGCACATCAGGCCAATGATCTCAAAGAACTGCCAATGATAATGCCAAAAACTTTCTCCTGAATTGTAACTGCATTTTTTGAGTTCAGCACTGTGTAGGCAAGTTTTAGGTTACTTTACCTTACCCTTATCTATGCTGAAAGCCATCTGCTACATTTTTGCCCACTTACTTACTTTGTGAAATCCTTCCAGTGGTCCTGGCCACGGACTTGGCATTTGACACCTGGGAGAGCTTAGAATTGGCTGCAGGTTTGCAGATTTCACAACACAGTGGCTTCTTCAGAACATTGATGAAGAAGTTGAACAAAGCTGGTACCAGCATCAATCCCAGCACCAATCACTGCTGACTCTTTTTGATCCTGAAAAAAGATCATTAAGCCTGGTTCATACTGTTTAATCCATGAAAGAACTTTTCTTTTCATAAAAGGATCTCTTCTCCAGTCCTGCGGCAACTGTTTTCTTTAATAATGTTTAAAACGCTTTTTGAAATTCCCTATAAAGTATGTCTGCTGTATCTCTTTTATCCACATGCCTATTGATACACTCAGCTCCAGAAGGCTAATGAGTCAGGATTTCCCTGCACAAAAGCCATGCTGGCTTCCTGAGAGACTGTTTATTTATATGCTTGTCGCAGTTTAAGACCAAATGACAGTGCCAAGGCTAAATAGATTTGGATACCAAAACACTTTAATCACAGATAAATTCAATTTTATGAGTTAAACACTCCCCTGTTTTTTGGTAGAGATGGCGCAATCTAAGAGGAAAGTTGGGCAGGTCAGGGCAGTGGTCCCAGCCTTATGGTGTGCAGACTAGGCATGGGGCTGTGGGACCCTGGGGGTTTCTCTGGATCCCTCTCAGTGTTCCCCCCCCCCCACATACCCCTGCAGTCCACCCCCCCCCATGAACCCCTAGAGTCCCCCTCAACATTCCCTTGCAGCCTCCCTCCCCACATACCCCTGTCATCTCCCTCCCCATACCCCTTCAGCCTCCTCCCCACAAACCCACATGCTGGGGTACCTGCAGCACCCCTCTCCACATACCCCTGCAATCTCCCCCCACATACCCCTGCAGTGCCCTGCCAACATATCCCTACAGTCCCCCCCACATACTCCTGCAGTCCCTCTCCCCACATACCCTTGCAGTCTCGCACCACGTACCCTACAGTCCCCCTCACACACCCCTGCAGCCTCCCCTCACGTACCCCTGCAGTCTCCCCCCACATACTCCTGCAGTCCTCTCCCACATACCCCTGCAGTTCCCTCCCACATACCCCTGCAGCCCCTCTCCCCACATACTCCTGCAGTCCTCTCCCACATACCCCTGCAGTCCCTCTCCCCACATACTCCTGCAGTCCTCTCCCACATACCCCTGCAGTCCCTCTCCCCACATACCCCTGCAGTCCTCTCCCAAATACCCCTGCAGTCTCCCCCCACATACTCCTGCAGTCCCTCTCCCCACACACCCTTGCAGTCTCGCACCACGTACCCTACAGTCCCCCTCACACACCCCTGCAGCCTCCCCTCACATACCCCTGCAGTCTCCCCCCACATACTCCTGCAGTTCTTCCCCCCATGTACCCCTGCAATCTCCCCCCACATACCCCTGCAGTGCCCTGCCAACATATCCCTACAGTCCCCCCCACAAACTCCTGCAGTCCCTCTCCCCACATACCCTTGCAGTCCCCTGCAAATACCCCTGCATTCTCCCCTTCAAACACCCCTGCAGTCCCTCTCCCCCCGTACCCCTCAGCGCCTCTCCCCAGCATTCCCAGACCCCTCAGCTCCAGGCCAGGGCCGGGGACACCCCCCAGGACTTGCCTGGTCGAAATCCCTTAGCGTCCGCTCCCAGCTGCCGCTGGCGCCCTTGCCTACCCTGGGCCCTTCGGGAAGTTTCTCCCGTCYGCAGCTCCCGTAGCCCCCACGGGGCTGTTTGCACTGGAGGTGTCGCTCTGGGCTTGTCCCCAGGCTGCTCCCCGTCTTGTCGGGCTAACGCAGCCTGTGCGCCGGCACTGCTGTCAGCCGGGCCCAGCCCGGGCCGCGTGCCATGCAACCCACCCGTTACATGGGTATACACGATCCTGTACCCATTACAGAGCTCAGTCCCTTGCATTGCCGGTTGCCTGTAACACCCATATCACTGTCAGTACTGCTGCGTACTGGGGCCAGGAGCTGGGCTGCAGCGGGAGACTCTGCCAGCCATTTAGTGCCTTGCCAGTAGATTGTTGAACACCTGTCATTGTACTTCCATCATACTGCACATCCCCCCCACAGTTATTTTCCAGCAGCTTCGAGGTGCGTCTGATAAGCTGCCTGTTGCCATACTTCAGCAGCCCAGATGGGTTTCCATGCTGATGTTCCCACCTTTGTTCTTCCCCATCGTTTTATCTGTCCCCACACAGCGTTGTGCAGCAAGGATCTCTTTCTCTTGGGGACATCTTCTGACCACCTGTAGCTGAGGCTCCAAAATCCCAGTGGCTGGCCTTGGATTTCATCAGCGCTGTTTTGCCACACGCTCCAGGAGGTGCCAACATCTCCCAAGGGTTATATTTTGTACTCCATCACCAGTTCAGATAGGGCCCAAGGCTACTGCTCATGGTGCTTCTTGTTTTACTTGTTTGAAGGCCTGTTGCTGTTTCTTGGGTCCCCACTCAAACTGATTTTACTTAGGGATCACAGCACACAGTGGTTTCACAAGCTGACTATATCCAGGAATGTGTATTGACCAGAATCCAACCTTTCCAAGGAAGACCTGAGCTTCCTTTTTGTTGGTGGTTTCAGCAAAAGCAGTGCTCTTTTCTACTACTTTGTTAGGCGTATGTTGTCTTCCATCCATTTGCTTTATGCCTAGGAATTGTCTCTCTCTAGGAGGATCCTCTGACTTTAGGCTTCTTGATGGCACACACTGCCTCCAGCAGGATTTCAATGACAGCTTAACCTTTTTCAAACACTTCTTTCTTGGTTTGTCCCCAGTGAATGATGTTGTCTATGTACTGCAGGTGTCCTGGGACATTGTCCTTCTCTAAGGTCTCTTGAATCAGTCCATGGCAAATGGAGGGACTATGTTTCCACCTCTGGGGTTATCAGTTCCAGGTGTGCTGGATTCCTTCCGAGATGAAAGAAAATTGCGGTCCTTCCACTATGGGAATAGAAAAAAGGTGGTAAGCTGCTATATCAGTGGTGGTGTACCATTTTACTTGTTTTGCTTCCATTTTCTCAGGAATTGAGAATTCTTGACAATCTGGCTTTGACAGGTGTTGCTAGGAAAGAGGGAACTGTAATGGGAAAAGCAGCCCACTAAAACAGAGGGAGGAGGAAGTCTCCATATGGTTAGTCATCATTCCTGATGACTTCTGATTGATGCTTGCTAAAAGATGCTTGTAGCTGCAAGCAAGAACACAATCTCTGTGCAGGGTGGTGTCTGCTGTGTTTAAGAAAGCAGGCTACTGTAATTTTCTGAGGAGAATAAAAAAAACCAAATGCTGTTGCATTCAATATCTAACACCAATTTCTCTTTCATACTGAAATTACCTACAAGACTTTTGATTTTGGCTAGCAGTATAGATTAAAATTAAGTAAAAACTTTTGAAAATAGCTGTTTCTGACTGAATGATGTTTTTATCAGGATTAAACACCAGATATTCAGACTGAAGAAGAATAAAAAAGCTATCAAAGGTAGAGCAGAAGAGATAAAAAGCAAGTGTAAAGTGTAAAAAATATTGTTTCTGGATTTTTTTCCCCCCCAAACAGCTAATTTAGGAAAATGGAAGTGTTGAGAAATTAGGCAAGGGGTATGGTGAAGGACTACATCTCATTTCTATTCATTACCTGGTGTTACAGTCTTTGCCATAGCCAAGTGGCAGCTATATTTTGTAGATCATCATTCACAAGCAGATGTGTAGGGAAAAAAAAAAAAAGTCTGCATTACTTGCTGTCATGAATACCTTTATTTTCCAGTGCTGTACTGCTTAGCTGGACTAGTTCAAGTATTGTATTGCAAAGAAGAAATGTAGATACATATGCTGGAACAAAATTGGGATTTTAATTTGGTTTTGTTTTGATGTGACTGCAGAGAGTTACTGCCATCAGATTGGCCTGTGCAAATAACACATTTCTCCGTCTGGTTGCTAAACAGGAAACAAGGCAAACCTCAACATTTAGTTTGGATTGCTTTGGACTGATTTTACAATTTCTTTATCTTGCTGAAACAACCCTTCCTAACATTTAATTTTATTTCATTCAGAATGTTCCACACAAAGCCAAGTATTTCATTTTGCTACCTTCATCTCCTAGTTATAGGTTTACTTCAGCATAATCTCAGATACAAAATACGAATACAGAGCTGTAGGATAGCTTGTTCTTTTGTTTCTGTATTAAAGGCCTTGCTTACATGGCTGCCAAATGGAAGATAAAATTTTAAAGTTTTTAATTAAAATTAAAAATTAAAATTAAAAATAAAAACAAAAAAATTTAAACATATGAAAAGGTTGCAAAGAAACATCCATACATAACTTCATCTCTTATTTTTACATTTTTGCATTCCCTGTATTTCTCAAATTAATTCTAAAATTATTAATATATTGGCATGTCTAATCATTTGCTTTGCAAATTACCTATAATTATGTCAGTTCTACGTTGGTTGTTTACTGTGGTTACCCTATCATTACAGCTGAACCAGGTGACTTATAAAAATGTCTGATTTCAAACCATTTCTGATGCTCAGGCTATACATTGGCTTCACATAAGTTCTCACATTTCTTGCCCCATTTCTCAATTAACTAAAGCTTCCTCCTAGTAAGAAATGATACCCATAATTCAGTCACTTATATGCCTTCTAATTAAGTGGGCCTCTCATGGGTCTGATTTCATGCAAAGCTAAAAATCCCAACAGTGTGAACACAGTGAAACAAGGTCAAAAGCAGGCACTGAGAACATTTTATTTCAGAGTTCTTCATAACATGGAAGTCTGCATTTCCTCTAATATAGTTTAACTCCTCTACCAGAGATGAGACTTCAGCTGGGATTCTTCTGTTCTAGGAATGATTTATAGGCTCTGTCTTTCAGCCACCAGTTAAAGGAAAAGTTTCACTGACCTTAAATTCAACCCTAAAAAATGTATTCCACTGAAACAATTTGATGAATTGCCCAAACAACTTTGAGATAACCAAACTTAGTTTTTTAACAAGTTTACTTCTTCCCCCCAACCCCAAGCAAAACACAAGTCGAAGTCGTGCTGCTCACGGCTTTGGGCATCAAGAACATGAGAACAATTGTCCTCTCGATGACACCAGCACAAACCTGCTGCATAAACAACTGGGTCTGTGCGCCAAGAACTGATCAGTTTGTTCAGGCAATGTCACTTTAGATGTCCTTAGCAAAAAAATACAACAAGTAGGACTTGCAATATATACAAAGAACTTTATCGATGTTATAACTCTCTTCTGCTCTCTTCCTGTGATGTGGTGTGGTTTCAGAGCTTTGGGCCTTTAATACTAGAGGTCCGCAGTCTGTGAGAAAGTATCAGGGACATTGTAGCATGTGGTTGTCAAGCAGCCACATGATTCCCTGACATGGCATGGGAACTAAAGAGTTGCTTTGAGTCTTCCCTCAGCAAACTCTCAGTATCTTTGAGCCCAAGTTCTCACTACACAAAATTTTCTAAAACCCTTTTTAGCATTAAAAAAGATCTAGAAGAATGAGTTTGCATCAGTAATATTTCTTTCAACAGAGGAGCTCCTCTATATTGTGATGTACAGAGTCAAGTACAAAATGCTTTTTACCCAGTAATGATTGCAGTTTGTTAACGTCTTTGTGGAATATTTTAAAATAATGCTCTTACCGCAGGAAAATACAAATCAAGAACTCTTTACCCGGAAACACAGGAAATCAAGCTGGTGAAACACAGGGCCTTAATTCTGTCACGAAAGAGCCCAATCCTCAAATTTTGAATTTAAATCAATGTAACCTTAACCTGCAGAAACAGAAAACTGTAAAGAACAAGAATTGTACCAACTTTGAAAGTAGGACAAGAACTAAATGTAGAATTCAGCATGAAGTGATGTTCCTTAAAGGTAAAATTGTGGTCATGCTGAGATGTATGACTGACAGCGGAAAATAACTTTGGAATACTTTAAGATCATTTTTAATTGGAAGTTAGGTCAGATGTAGGAAAGTAACTTTTGGAAACCAAGAATTTATGTCTGAAGCTCAAAATAAAGATCAAAATCACAGGATTCTATGGCTGGAGGTGACCTTGAAAGGTCCTTTAATCCCTCTAACTAGTTTTAGGAAGGAACAACTGTAGCTAAGTCATTTCTGATATGTCTAAACTATTTTCAAAACTTCAGTGACAGAAAACCCAGTTTACCATGGAAAAGTTCCAAATATTATTATTCTTAACTAAAAATAAAAAAAAGATTCTTTGCTTTCTATACTTGCGATTTAAATGAGTTCATTTTTGTTCTGTCCTTCCCAGACGGAGAGAGTAGTTCATCCACTTTCTTTTGCAGCGACTTCATTCAGAATTAGACTGTTGTCATAAATGTTCTTTTTTTCCCTCTTCGAACTTAAACAGTGTCAGTTTATTCCTTTTTTTTTCCTTTTAAGAAATGCTTTCTAGACATTGTCATTAGACTGCTTTCAATTAGTTTATATTTTTCTTGTAGTGTTGCACTTAAACTGAACATAGTTCCTCAAGAGAGGTTTTGTTGCTTCTGAATAGACCAAAGGATTACTTCATGTGTCTTGTAGAGGTTTGTCTGTTTTTCTAAGATCACAGTATTGGTCATATTTGGGCTTACTACTTGGGAATATCACTTATTACTCTGGGGTGTTAGCCCCTCATTTTTTCCAGATAGGGCCTCTGCTGTAACTTGTTACAACTCTCACGTGGTTTGTACATATAGCTGTTGCTCTATATTTGAATCAGGCAACATAGAGCAAGTGGGAATGCTGAGAGGGTCTCTCAGCTGCAGTAACACAGGTAGTTTTATTTTCAGTGCCCTCAGTGCCCACATCTTCTTCTAATTTCATTGTCTCAGCACTCTAAAAATCAGTCCATGAGATGAGTCAAATGTGGATCATTAGCCATAGGCCTCTAGACTGATCTTTTCAGGATCTGCAAAGTCATTGAGTATAACTCCTATTAAAAGTCCCCTAAAAATTTCAAAGCTATGAAACAAAACTCAGAAGAGTAGCTGATACACCAGATCATTGCACTGCCATTCAGAGGGACCTGAACAGGCTGAAGAAATGGGCAGGCAGGAACATCATAAAAAGTTCAACAAAGGGAAGTGCAGAGTCCTGCATCTGGGGAGAAATAACCCCATACACCAGGACAGGCAGGGGGCCGACTGGCTGGAAAGCAGCTCTGCAGAGAAGGAGCTGGGGGTCCTGGTGGACAACAATTTGACCATGAGCCAGCAATGCACCCTTCAGCAGTGAAGACCAATGGTATCCTGGCCTGCACCAGAGAGAGAGGTGCCAGCAGGTCGAAGGAAGCGATCTTTCCCCTCTGCTCAGCACTGGTGAGGCCATGTCTGGAGTGCTGGGTCCAGACCTGGACAAGAGAGACGTGGACGTATTGGAGTTAGTCCAGCGAAGGGCCACAAAGATAACTGAGGGACTGGAGCATCTCTCATATGAGGAGAGACTGAGAGAGCTGGGGCTGTTCAGCCTTGAGCAGAGAAGTTTCAGGGGAGATCTTACCAATGTGTGTAAATACCTGATGGGAGGAAACAAAGAAGATGTATCCAGAGTCTTCTCAGTGGTGCCCCGTGACAGGATGAGAGGCAATGGGCCCAGATTAAAACAAAGGAAATTCTGCTTAAACATAAGAAGAAACTTTTTTTGAACTTTGGAACAGGCTACCCAGAGAGATTGTGGAGTCTCTGTACTTGGAAATATTCAAACCCTGACTGGACATAATCTTGGGCAACCTGCTATACTTCACCCTGCTTTGGGGGGAACGGAGGGGGTTTGGACCAGATGATCCCCAGAGGTCCCAGCCAACTTCAAGTATTCTGTTATTCAGTGATTAGCAGTCCCTGCTAGAGCAAAACTAAGACTTGTTCCCATTTTTTTTTCCTTTCCATTTAGTGCCAATTTGATTCTTTTGAAATCGAGGGACTCTCAGGTGTCTTCAGTGAATTATAAAAGGACAAGCTGTCCCAGAACTTTTGTGTTTGTGACCACCCCAACTATCACTTACCTAGCCCAATCCTGAACTGGTCCTGACTAGAGACCAACTGATGGAGGCCCTTTTTATGACAGTTTGGACAAATATGCATTAGGAAATAGAAGAGATATATTCAGGAGGTAATCTTCAGAAGTTGTTTTGGACATTATAGAAAATGTGAGAGGCTCTGAGTATAATCTTAGAAAGGTAAAGAACTCAGATTCTAGAGTAAGACTAGATCACTACTGCTACTGATGTTTTTTCTTTAATATTGGAAATTATGTTAAGAGAGAAACAAGTAATATTCTCTAAAGATTTCTGGAGACTTTGAAAGAAAAATCTTGCCAAGATGCCTGTGAGAGGAACACTTTGTAAACCTGTGCAAAGCACTGTCCTCCTTCAAACTTCTTGCAACAAGTTTAAGTTGTACTGATGTCTACAAAAAATCTGAAAACAGGTCAGACTCCCAGGGTGTGACTCTTGCCTGTCATGCTGAGCAATATTGTCTCATCGTTTTTTTCCCATCTATCTGTAGCCATCCGCTGTATCTCGTCTTATATTTAGATGCTAGACTCTATGGGGCAGGAATTAAGCTTTGGTACTGTGTCCATGCTTGGGATAAGGAAGCCCTGTTTCCATGGAAGAAATCTATAGGTGCTACAGCAATACACATTATAATAAAAATCCTGTTGCCTATTGTCTGCAGTTTTGCTATGTAGTGAATGAATGTATTGCCAAATTGATCTCAAACAAAAGTACTTTCAACACAAGGGTTTAATTCAATTACATTGTATACTAGCATATGATCGATATGATATTTCATAATAATGTTGTTTGCACCTCCTCTTACTTTGTTGCAATTGAGTTAAGCAGTTTACTATCAAGACCCTGAGCATTTCAATGTAACTATGAGTTTGGCCCTGGTTTGAGCTGAGTTGGACCAGAAAACCATAAGAGGACCTTTCCATTCTAAATTAGTCTAAGATTCTACAATTATTTTTTTCAGTTTTGTTCAGAGAAACTTTACTCAATGAATTGATATGTTTTTCTTTTCTAGGCAAAGATGTGCTGGTGGTGAGAATGGTTGCTTCACTATTTGGTGTCTTTTCTGCTCAAAGGAATGGCACAGTGGTCTTAATCTTGTGGTTTCAAAGGCACTAGGCTCCCTGGTGCCAGATCCTCAAATTCTTTCAAGGCTGACTCAGCCCTTTACTCTTCAGAGGAAAGTAAGCTGTAGCTTTCCATATGTTTTTTTCAGCTGTCACCTTTAAAACCCAATATCTTAACCATTTGGCGATTATGTCCCTCTTTCCCTCTATCCTACTACTGTGTGGCTTTCTGTACACAAGTTTTCCAATTAACTGGCAGTGCTTGTCCAGCAATGTCTGCTTCTCAAAAAATACAGAAGGAATAAACTCCTGAATGGATAAATCAGATAGCATGCTTGAGCAAACAGGATAAATAAAAAAAAGTTAATATTTTATTGAAAGCTTTAGAAGAAAGATAAGAAACAACAGTGACTGACCTAAAAAAAAATCAGATTCTTTAATAACTATTTATCAGGCAAAATGTCAGAAAAGATTAAAATAAAAAACTGTGATTCTTCTGTGCAGGATTTTTTAGGCTCTTAAAGCCTTAGCTTATTTAGCTTGTCAGGAGTACAACTAATAAAAGTCTTTCTGAAGACTTTTGCTGTGATCCTCAGGATTATAAAAGATGAACATAAAATGAATATTCCACATCTAGCAGTGATCTTCAGACATTCTTAAAATGCTTTGGCTCAAGCTGCTCTGCTGGTTTTGCACAAATGTGACTTGGCAGGACTGTTAATGATTTGACCTTCATTTCAAATTTACTTTCTGCTGGCTAAAGTGATGGGTAATGGTGAGGAGTGTTACTTGTTCCTAGTGACAATTAGATTGTCCAGTAATCGTAGTACTGCTTATAAGAGGGCAATCCTGTCTAAGAGTTAGTAAACTTCATTCAGAACATTCATAGCACTTATGAACTATAATTCTTGCTCCCTGTGTGATCCTGTCTTTGTTCTCAGCAAGCATTTCAAGTGCTCCAAACTGCCACTGGGTCAAAATTCTTAACAGTTTTGAGAAATCGGTAAATAGCAAATCTCACATCTTCATTGTGAAAACTAATGTAAAAATGTACAAAGAATAAGACTCTCTATACTGCCTGATATAAACCAGTCACATAATCATTTTATGGCAGTATAATCATCTTTCAGAAGGATGTGCATCCTTCTCTGCATCCCTCGGGACTGGTCACTGTGAAAGAAGAACAAATGAAAAAATAAAAGAAATGAAAATAAATGTACCATTGTTTTAAACTGGAAATTCCTAAGTATCAAAATGGGAAAGAGACCTCATCAAAATAAGAAAATTTTACCCTTATTTCCTGCAATCTAGCAGAAAAGACACATGAAGAGGAAGAATGTCTCAGCTGAGCCACTATAAAAGATTTTGCAGCTCCGTTTTTCATTCTTTTGTACAATTTTGTGTTAAGAAATCTTCCTAGTGCCTGTTTCATGCACCTCATCTGTTTGCTCTGATAGCAGCAGCATGAATGCAAGCAGTTCCTATGAGGAGCACTTATGTGTATTGGACTCTTCTCATAGTTGAACCCCCTTTCTCAGCAGTGACTTTTCAATCTGTGATGTTCCTACACGAAGACATCTTGCAGTTTCATTTTCTGCAAGGCACATACTGGTGAGACAGATTTAATTCTTCTCTTTGTTTCAGATACATATACACATGCACATGTCTATATTTATGTCCATATGTATATCTATATATCTATGTAACTATACCCACATATATCTGTATATACATATATATGCATAAATATACTTACAGACATATGCATATATAGATATATATTTAATGGCTATACAGGTTAATGTATTGTTTGATTGTTTGTTTTTTGATTCTGTGGTAGAGAACTATCCTGCTTTGGAAAATTCTTCCATAATATTGCTGTGCTTTGAAAATAACAATATGTTACCACATTGCAAAACTTAGAGGAAATAGACTCTGAGATACAAAGTCTGGAGAGACAGATAGAATTTTAATCTGCTCTGTGAGAACATAAGTATGTTTTAGATGAGAAAAATAATTTTGTTTTCCTGTACTGATGCCTTCCTTTGAAACAGAGTTTTTTTAATGATGCCTGTCTGCTTTATATAAGCTTGGTTCTTGGTTAAAATTTACAGTTCTTTTACAGTATATAATATATACCTCAGTCCTTTGTGGGGTCAGGAGAACTGTGCGATGGTACTCAAGAGAACCTTCTTTGATCTTCAGTCTTCTGCCCTAGAGCTTCCTACTCAGCCTTTCTGGAAGCTGATTTCAAATAACTTCCTTATAGTGAAGCTGAATATGTTATGTGATTATTCTTTTGTTTTGAATCTCTCTCTCTCCTGTCTTTGAATTAATCCTTTTAATTTGATCTCCCTTTTGCAGAGAATTAGTGTTTACTTTTCTGTTTTTCTTTTGAGAGAGTGAAAGAAAACATAACTACTAAAGTTTATATAACTTTAAAAATACTATCATGTATGTATTCAGAAAGGTCTAAGGCAGATTTGCCAGTATGCTGCAGTTGGTGCTGTAGTTGCTGGTTTACAGTCCAAGAAACCAGCCTGTTTGGCTCTTGCCATGAGGATTCCCATAGAGGGACAAGTGGTGGTTCTTGGCTCTCGAGATACATATGCCATGAAAAGGGAGCCTGCAGTGGGGGACAAGCCATGACTGGGACCTGAAACATGCCAGACAGGCTTGGCAGTATCATCTTGAGAGATTTTTCTCTTTATTTTAGCAAAACTTATCTATGCAAATGGTAAGTTTCTAATAAGCCATTCTTATGAGCCATTTTGTATGACTGAGAGAGAAAACTATGATTCAAAAAACCCCCCAAAATAGAAAATGAAAACCAGAAGTGGCCCATGCCAAAAGCAAAATCCCAACCTCCTCCCCAGAAGTCCACACACGTGACAACCCATGTCCCGAAAGGGACAAAAGACAGCTCAGCATTCTGTGGCATACTTTTCTGACAACTATACGTCTCTTGTGTGTTGTATCCTGTTTTCAAACATTTTGATAGGATCAAATTGTACTGTGTACAGTACCCAAATTGTACTTTTGTACAATTGTACAAAGTAGCCAATTGTACTTTGAATCACAAGGTCAGATGAAATGTAAGGGAAGACCAATAATTTCTCAGGAGATTTTTGTTGTGTCCCTTGAAATTTTTGCTGTGACCTTGAGGTGGTTTTGAATGCTTCCAAACCGCACACATAATCTACAGCAAATCAACATATCAGGCAATGCATTCATCACTAGTGAGGAAAAACCTAAAGTTATGAGTTTATCATAAACGTAGCTATGATGTGAATACATACGTCATTCATTCCCTGCCTGCCCCCCAAAATGCATCTGTCTAAACATGTTGGAAACACACCTTGTTCTAAAACCTTTATATCCACCTAGAGAAGACCAGCCAAAGATTTGACATACTTGCCCATCCCTAAAAATGGAACATATCTATAGCATTCATTTCAAATGCAGAATATTAGCAAATAATTGATGACAAATGACTTACATACCAACATTTTGTAATAGAATAATTTAGCTAGAGAAAAAATGAAAAATAAAGTACAACTTTTTAAACCAAACTGAGGCAAAATTCTTTGACTTACAAAAACATTTTCTCTAGTTCCTTTATTCCTTCTCATTGCTAAACAAATTATAATCATATCTGTTTTGTGATTGTTGAAGTGAGTGTTTTTTAAACAAACAGGAGATTGTAGCAGCTTGATCTGAACTTGTGTGTTTTTAATGATTCAGTGAATTCCAGTGTATGGGCACAGAAATTCATCCTAATGAATGTGGATATTTCTATGGAGTGGCACAGAGAACACATTTTAATGAATCAGAAAATCTCAGCTTGCTGTCATTAAATAAAATTTCCTTTAATGAATAGAAAGGTGTCTATCTGCAGTGAGTAAACAATAAATAAATATCTTTCTGTATTAGCATAATGGTTTATCATCTTTAAAATATTTAATTTTTAAAAATGGAAAATACTAAGAAATTAAGATTTCTTTCTCATAAACATAAACTGCTAGATCTCTTAAGATGCAACTAAACTTTACAGATCACTTGATCCCTGATGCTTTTCACTGTGGCAGTTTTTCTTGCCACAGGTGAAAGAGCTAATTTTAATGAGTTTGTATTTATAAAAGTCTGTACCAAAGAAACCCCTCCAACTGTCACAGCAGCCAGTAATTGGCAGAGAGATGCTTTGATAAAGGAGGAAAGAGATCCCTGCTGGTGCAAGACAGGTGGGCATCAACTTGAATCCAATTTACATCTTAAAATGCATGATAGAAAAGATTTGCATTACATCTCCTAGATGAAAGGGAGCTCTAAGTCTGAGCTTTTTTTCTTTCCCTTCTTTTTTTTTTCTTGCCCAAGTAAACTTGCTGTAGCTAAGTTTTAATGATGATACCTTGTTCAGCTGCTGTTTGAGGTAGCTATTTACTTGACTAAGACTCAAATCTGAACTCACACTGGGCTAAAAAAGAAAACCCAAACTGATAATTGGACAGACCTGAAATTGGATAGTCTGCATTACCCACAGCTTGAGTCAAATGAGTATGTCTTCAATGTCAAATTACTGTTATTCAGTTGCTTGGTTGAGGTCCCTTTCTCCAGGCACTGGAAGCCTTGCAGCTCTTACTGAGGCTTAACAACAGACCTGAGGTGGAACATTCCTGCTCAGCAGAGTGCAAGAAAATGTTCCTGATGGGCATCTTTGGAATATATAAGTGATTTGTCTCTTGCATGTGATCCTAATGACATGTTTAAACAGTTGATCTATATTTAAACCATTAATTCATATCTCAAATCTTGCTACATCTTAATGCTTCCTGATTCAAAAACCAATGCTGTAATGACCTTAAGTGAGAGGAAAAATAGGCCTATTTTTGTTCCAGCACAGGTGTTGAAGTAGTTGGGAAGCCTGAACTATCTTTCCCCCAGCGTTCTTCCCCTAGGTTTGAGCCAGGGTTGGTGGAAGCTGAAAGCTTATTTATAAAAGGTTAGGAAACTTTTATTTTCTTCTGTTTTCAGGTGCAAATTCCAGTCTTGTAACCAGAAGTATGGAGTCAGTGAAGCCTAATCCAAATGTAATGTGCACCTAAAGGTAGACTGTCTTTGTCATTCCACTAATCATTAAATGTTTGATTCTGAGTTGGAATTACTCTTTTATATAATCCTTCCTTTACAGATAAGGCTTTCAGTCTATTTTAAAACACAAAGCAATAGATGACCGATTCAAATATTATCCACTGTTTTTAAATACAACCTTCCTTCTTGCATGATGCATGCAATATCCTATTTTGTAAACTTCCTTGAAAGCGGCTATGTATGATATCAGGAAAAATAATCTAATAATGTGCATTATTGATTGTTTTAACTCTTTCAGATTTTAGAAAACTTGTATATGAGATCAACATGCACATGAATGTGAGAGATGAAATGAATGGAGCTAGTGAACGCTTTGGGAGAAAAATAGGCCACTTAGATTTCTGAGTATGAATTTTATAGGCTATTTTTGCAAATCTTTGAAAGCCCTTTGTTTCTCAGATGAAAATGTCTTCAATGGAAAATGTCATTAAGCGTATTTTCCTTCATATGTTTGTGTATCAATACAGCCTAAGATATATTCTGTAATTTCTTGTCTTTAAACATTGAAATGTACTTTCAAATGCTCACATCAAGTAACTGAGTCAGGATAGACTGACAGTAGTGCCTGGCTCCATCCAGCCTATCCACATGGATTTCCTTTCAGGGGAAACTAGAGATTGAAGGCAAAGTTGGATGGGGCATTTTTAAAGTTGTCTAAATGAAGACACAGCAGGTAAACGCTCCTGGGGCTGGGAGCATGGTAGCAATTCAAGTGCTAGGGTTTGGCAACACACAAGCAAGTAGACAGTGGTGCAGTCACTGAAGCTGGTCTAGTGTACCTAGTGTACAGAGTACCCCACACAACTCATGACCAAGGGGTAGCACAACAACCCTTTTTTCAAGTGCTGAGGGAAAGGACCCAGACCACATGGGTCTGGAAGCATCTGCCTCTTTTCTGAGCTATAAGATCCTAGCTTTTATTCTTGTAGTTCCTGCAATGAACATGCTTTGAGGCTGAGCTCAGAGTAGCGACTTCCTATCAAATCTTTTACCTCTGAGGACTGGCTTGTGGCTTCTTATCCAGATGAGAAAGGTCAAGACCCCCCTGGTACTGGAGCTGCCTCCCATTGCCCAATCTGAACCTCACCTGTAATGCTGAAGGAAGTCAGAGAGGTGAGGACATATTACCTCCACTCTTTCCCAGGGCCCAGTCACTTTCCATACCTGAACATCATGTACAGTCTTGTATGAAATTGTATTTGAAAGATTCAGTTACATTTTCCATATGTTCTTTTGCCCTGTTTGCATAATTTTGCGACTGAACATGAGTACTCAAACATTAAAGACTAAGAAAAACACGATTACGTGACAAAATTATTTTGCACTGTTAATGCTTAACATTTCATTTAGCCTTTAGAATTAACCTCTGAGAATGAGAATAACAGGTTATGCCTTTGATGGATAGAGATGTGCAGCACTCAGAAAAAAACAAATTGAAGGTATTTTCTAATATCTTATTGTGTTACTGATGGTAATATGTCAATGGGTTCCAGCACTCCCTGCTCTGGAATATAATCTCTCATTTCTTTTGGATCCTGAAGTGCAAAAAAAGGGTTTACTGCTCTCATTTCTGATGTTATAAGGTTAAAGGCTACAACCTTGGGAGAGTTTATACGAAATTTGATTTTTATTGTTTCACAAAATGGGACCTGTTTTCTGACAGTCAATAAAACTGCAGGTGATACTCCTTTTATAATAGATGTGAATGGACTTTTAACTGCAGGGCAAGCTTATAAGGGATGTCATTGGAAAAACACACAATCTTTTTCTAGCCACAGGACAATTTCTTTATTTTTATCAAGTTCCCTGTTAATATTGGTATATACAGCAGACCTGAGCGGGTTTGAAATGAGCAGAAAGTTCTCTGCTTCTGAATGAACTGAAAATTGAAAATCAGTATTGGTGGGCTAATATGAATAGTTAATTCTAAGATTTAAATTATATCATAACAGATACTATATGACTATTACATAAGTAACAAAAATGTAGAAGTGAATCACATCTTCTGGTACTTATTTTTAAATCACACAAAAATTTCTAGTGCAGAAAATGAATGTATGCTATTTATACTTAAAATCACAGAATAGTTGAGGTTAGAAAGGATCTCTGGAGATTGTCTAGTCTAACCCGCCCCTGCCCAAAGCAGGGCCAGCTACAGCAGGTTGCTCAGGGCCGTGTCCAGTTGGGTTTTGAATATTTCCAAGTACGGAGACTCCACAACCTCTCTGGGAAACCTGTTTCAGAGGCTGATGACCGTCAGAGTAATAGAGTGTTTCTTGCACTTAAGCGGAATTTCCTGTATTTCAATTTGTGTCCATTACCTCTCATCCTGTCACTGGATGCCATTGAGAAGAGTCTGGCCCCATCTTCTTTACACTCTCCCATCAGGTGTTCATAAACACTGATTAGATCCCCCTGAGCCTTCTCTGCTCAAGGCTGAACAGCCCCAGCTCTCTCAGTCTCTCCTCATATGAGAGATGCTCCAGTCCCTCAGTTATCTTTGTGGCCCTTCGCTGGACTAACTCCAATACGTCCACGTCTCTCTTGTCCAGGTCTGGACCCAGCACTCCAGACATGGCCTCACCAGTGCTGAGCAGAGGGGAAAGATCGCTTCCTTCGACCTGCTGGCACCTCTCTCTCTGGTGCAGGCCAGGATACCATTGGTCTTCACTGCTGAAGGGTGCATTGCTGGCTCATGGTCAAATTGTTGTCCACCAGGACCCCCAGCTCCTTCTCTGCAGAGCTGCTTTCCAGCCAGTCGGCCCCCTGCCTGTCCTGGTGTATGGGGTTATTTCTCCCCAGATGCAGGACTCTGCACTTCCCTTTGTTGAACTTTTTATGATGTTCCTGCCTGCCCATTTCTTCAGCCTGTTCAGGTCCCTCTGAATGGCAGCGCAACGATCTGATGTATCAGCCACTCCTCCCAGTTTTGTATAATCTGCAAACTTGCTGCAGGTGCACTCTGTCACAGCATCCAGGACATTAATGAAGATGTTACACAGTACTGACCCCTAGGAGATGGACCCAGTACTGAACCCTGGGAAGTGCCACTAGTGACTGGTCTCCATCTGGACTTTGTGCCACTCATCACAAACCTCTGAGCCTGGAAATTTATCCAGTTTTCAATCCACCTCACCATCCATTTATCTAGTCTATACTTTCAGTAAGGCTTTCTAGTTCTAACACAAAGTTTAGTGCTTCTTTTTTTTTTCATGTGAGAACTATATAAAGTAGCTATAAATGTTCATTTAACGGAGCAGGTATTTCCAATATTTAAAAACTTTCCTAGTAATTTTAGTTAATGTTGTCCTATTTCTAATTAACTTTTTTGTAAATTTCTTCTGATTGTTAATGGCTTCCCTGTGCATGTCAATTTTTCTTTTTGTAAGTAATTACCTATTTACATAGTTTTTATGTGCAGTTTTGTGAGAAGGATTGGTTACTGGCTAGAATGGGAATGATTAAAGAGGAGAAATGAAGGGAGAAAAAAATAAGAAAAGATGAAAGACAAGAATGTGTGTGAAAGGGTCAGATTTTGGAGTTTGAGATCAGAAAGTGCAGTAAAGCATGTAAATACCAGTAAATGTCAGTTGGCATTGACTTACATTTGTGAATCTTGTATGATGATCCCATCACCACAAAGCTTTAACATCTCTCTGGTGGCTTAGTCTTCACCTGCAGCTTTCTGATGTTTTACCTCCTTTATCCTTCCTATCATTTTTTGCAGACTTTTTGTTTGCCATGTGGAATATTATATTGTACTCTGGTGTAGTGTGAGGATCCAAGCTTTAAACTGCAACCACAGAACTCCTTTGCCTGCAAGCTACCCTGTTTAATATCCTCCTGTAGCACATCTTGTCTTCTCTGATAATTATGGGGGACAGGGAGCTGTAATCCCTCCACCCTTCATGTCTCATTTCTTTATCAAATTCAATAACTTCTTGTGGTGTTGATCTGGCAATCACCTCTTGAAAATTCTCTTTATTTTTTTTCTGCTGCTAAGTACTTGCCATGTTTCTATATAACAGGCCCTCTGGCTGGGGAAAATTTGCCGGTTAGAACTTGTGAGACTGATCCCCTGTTTTATTATTATTTCTTTCAGCAGCTCTTCAGTGTCTTTGATGTTACCCATGCATTTGCATTAAAAACTGTAAGTGCTTTATTTTAATAAAACCCAATTATACTTTTTAGTGCCCTGTGAGAAATGAATAGATGTTTCCAGTTTAATTGTGTATATAAGCTCATGCAAGGAAATGTACCATTCATAAATGGAGTTATGGCATTAATAATGCCAGCAGTTGCAATGAGGGTTAACAGACATCTAATGCTGTACAGATTTAACTTCAGTAACTTACGCAGAACTATTTTAGGTACAAGGAAAAACACAGATAGGTTTTCAAGTAGCTCCACATGGATAATGCTAATATATCCTGTTTCTCACACAGTTCAGTGTCTCTGCATCGTTGTTTATCATGCCACATAGACATTTTCTTTTGGGAAGAGGAATGACTTAACACTACCAGGAGGTGTCTTCTTCTGGTTTGTAGGGTGTTTTGGAGGAATCTGAACTCTTACTACTCAAGTTTTGCTGTAGTTTTGCAAGCAACAAAAATGGGAACTTCAGTCTCCTGAATTGTTAAATCAGCATGGTGCATTTTTAAAGCAAACTTGCTCCCCTCCAGCAAATCTTTCATTTCCACATACTGCAACAGCAGTATAAATGCTTCGGTGGATGCTTCTACTATTATCAGCTTTTCTTTATCTGAAATATAGGATGAGTTTCTCAGTAGTACTGAAATTTTCCTGTTGGTGCAGCCAAAGAGAAGGGAAGGGGCGAGTATCTCTCTGTTGCCTTAAGTTTGGGATGCTGTGGGCTTGAGCAATGTTATAAATTATCTGCACCAGTCAACTACCTTCCCAGGATGGCTGTGTCACCTATAAATCTGTTTGCCTTAATGCTGGAAAAGGCTGGTGGTAAGTAGCAGTGAAATAACGCTAGTTTTATTCTGGAAGATTTAATAATTGAGAGTTGGTACAGTTCAGTCACATATCTCAGCTGGGAGTTTCATTTGTGTCCTCATTTGAACACAGCAGGGGCAAGCTGAGAGACCCATCAGGCCTGAAGTCTCATATATACATGTAGTGTAAACATGTTATGTCTCAGTGATACACGGGAACTCCCCCAAACACTTCTGCTGTTGTTGAGTTTCTGCAAAAAGCTTCCAATGGATGTCAGCAATTTTTCATCCAAAAAAACTTCCCCAAACCAATGCACAATCTGATAACTAATTTGTACACCCCCCCCCATCGTTCTTATTTCAAAATATCAATAAGCTCTCAAAATTGAAAAGAATACTTAATGAAAGCTGCTCAGGAAGGACACTAATGATGGGCTTGGGAATGACCAACAGCAGTACAGGAAAAAGAGGTATGGGAATAGTTAAATATTTATGGGGAATCTGACTCACAAGACCCATTTTAACTGACTAATCTCTGATCTGTTAAAATCATCAATTACAAAAAAATAAAAAAGAAAAAAAGAAAAAAAACACAAATGCAGAATACTGGAAAGCACCAAGGAAGAGAAAATATTGACCTTGCTTTCATATCTGGGTAAGATAATGCCCTCCTTTATCAAATTTATAATGGGATTGGCCTGATCTCATTGTGCATCACACAACTTTATATACCCTCACTTATTTCATTGCATAGTTAAAAACCTAGGATTCTGTTCAAGATCTATCCTGTATTCCTTCAGCTAATTTTGTTCTTTTCTACCGTACCAGTTTCTCTCTTCCTATCCTTATTTTTGCTCCTTCCTGAGTTCACACAATTACGTTTGTCTGTGCATCATAACCACTGTAGGAATTTGTAAGTGTTAACTATGGATAATGATATCCAAAATATTATTTTTGTTGGCTCCTTTCTTCACCTTTTTTTTTAATTATGCAATATCCATTTCAATAAGCAGTTCTTTCTTACAGAACTTACCCCAGGTGGATAATGCTTAAAATCAGTTCAGTGAAAGGATCCTGATAAAAAGATTTCATACAATGTTAAACATTTCATAAAGTCTGATTTCCTTATTAAATGCAGATTGAAAACTGTCAAGAACTTCAGTAATGATTTGACTGGTGATACATGTGAAACGAAGCTCATGGGAATATATATTGAATCCAGAGTACAAAAGATTCAAGGTTGCAGAAAACAACAAATCTGATCCACGTTTTTAAGATGCCAGTGTATACATCTGCCCTTTAGCTAAAAAACAGGATGAGAAATCTTTTTTTGTGTTTGTAGAGATAAAGTAAAAATCTTTGCTAACTAAATGATAAAGTATATATAAGTAGCTTTGTACTTGATAGTCAGTAGATGGGATCCAAAGCATTTTCTGAAATAATAAACCTTCTTCAGGATCAGTATGACTTCAAAATGGCATAAAATCTCAGTGAGAAAATATTTAAAGAAAATACTTTGGTTTTTTAGCTAAGAAAGTGTAATATTGTACAGGCCTGCATTATAAGCACAAAGAGGACTTGCATCTGACTTGAAAAGTGGGAAATAAAATATGTGATAGCAGATCTTCAGATCATTTTCTTTGGGCGATATAACCTATGTAAAAAGATTAGGCATATTAGCTGGGAAAGCTGCCTGAATGAGAGACCCACCCTTTCTGTGAGAGAAGGAGCCCTTTGTGGTATGCAGAACACATATGAATGAATTTTTAAAATCCTCAAGAGCTTTATGGACATTTCTAGCTACAGCCTTCCTTTCAGTAACACTGCTGCTTTTGTGGCTTAGGAAAGAGTAGATACAAGGTTCAAGTAGCATATACTTAAGTTGTGGAGGAAAAAAGACATCCATAGATGTTTCTCCCTTGAATAAGAAATGATGAAACAGATGATACTATTTGAGACTCTGAGTGGAAAGATATCTATCAATTTTTTTTCTCCTCAGTCAAACTTTGTTGTGCAATCATCATTGCAAAATGCTTGCGGTTCTGTTGGTAACAGCATGGAAAATTTGCACAGATATAGTGCTGGAATAGCTGAACTTTGGGTGCTGAAATGGGACCTTATATTCCCTCCAATGTTCCCCCAGCCAGCATGGGAGCCACTCCTCTGAACCCAAGGAGATTCCGGACTTCAGCAGTCTTGTCTGTAGTAGGCAAAATAAGTTAGTAGAGGTTTAAAATTAATTACTATTAGAAAATTGAAAACTTATTTATTGGTAGGAGGATATAAGCAGAACTTTGCACAATATACATCAGTTTACAATATAGTTCTAAAGACTGGCTATGATCCAATGTTATATTTGCTGTTTAAAGTCGTTTATGATTTATATTTTGTTCTATGGCAATGATTGTTCTGAAGGCACACAAATGAAATTTATTTTTTAAAGATTTAGATAAAACTCTGGTAATTTCTAGAGCATATGCATGAGTAATTTAAACATCAAAATTAAAGGATAGAACTTTGGACAAAAGTATATGATTTATCTTTAGCATCAATATGAGTGAAAACATTTATATGAATTAATAAAAGCAATCAGAATTGTAATATATTGATATACTAAGGTTATGTTCTTACAAAGTAGGCAGCAAGTATTCTTATAAGACATTTCAGACTCTATTTTTAAGATACCTACAAAGTTAGTATCTGACAGCACAACAGCACCTCTGATATTGTAATATGAATGAGGGAAGTATAATCCTGACTACTATAATGAAACAGCAGTAGGATATGGTAAGTATCTAACCAATGAACATATTTTTAAACTTGGGATAAAACAAAAAGGTCTTCTTAAAGGAGAATCTGCATAGATAAGAAGGAAACTCTGATATGACATTTCTCTTGCTTCTGCTCAGATGGGGGTGGTAAGCATTACAGCCACAGTTGCACTTCAGCTATCATGTAACTCGCTTATTGTTAGGAATGTAAACTTTTTATGGTGCCAGCATACAATATCTCCTATAATAATTTTAAATAGTCACATGAAAGTCATAAACAAATTAATTAAATTAATTGAATTATTTATAGCAAAGCAATTAAAGAAATGGCACTTAACTGGTGTATCTTTATGCCAGAGTAAGTAGATTAAAGTAAACACTGTAGCTGAATAAAATAGAGGTGACCATGCAATGTGTAGTAAAAAATATTAGATAAGTCTCAGACATGAGACACATACAGTTTTAGTTGTTTAGAATAGGGATTGCTAACTTTTTTACATGTATTTCTCCAAAATATTAATCAATTATTACAGGTAAAAGTTAGTGGAAAATCCCTTGCTCATTGGATCATTAAATTTCAAATAGAGACTTGGTGATACCACTATTTCACATATTCTTCAGTGATCTAAATATTCTGTTCTGGAAAGGACTTGAATTTCTATGTGGAACAAAATAAAGGATGTTTTTGGAAAAAAAAATCCAACCCTTCTGAACTTTGCACACCATCTCCATATCTATTTTTCCCAGGAGAATTTAAAAGCTCACAAGATCTTTTTTTCTATTACTTAACCACTCATTTTTACAAACACTTTACAACCTTGTTTGTGATTGGCTTCATTGGTCATGTTGATGCTACTGCATATAAAATATAATTTCTACTGTTCTGAAAGCTGCTTGGAGCGGGAAGCATCACAGAAGTGGCAAGCTCTTCCACCAGACAATAAGGAAGGTGTTGGTTTCATCACATGCTACACTTTCCTTGGTGCATTACGGAGCTTGATGTGGTTTTGTCTGTACTAATGGATGTGAAGGAAGGGGAGGAAAAAACAAACTCAGAACAAAGAACTGGGTAAAAATGTTCAGAAAAACACTAAGTGATTTTCTTCTCAGATTGAGAAGCATATTTTCATCTGTAAGTAAAAAACTTTTGTATTTTCTTGGAGACTGGCATTTGGCCTTCAATGTTTTGAGGATAAAACAAAGGAAAAGACTCTCTCTCTGCAATCTAAAATGAAGCAGAAATTTTTCCAAATTATTTGAAAAAGAATTACTGTGTTTAAGAAGGACCAAATGAATATAAGATTGAAAGCATCTAGTTTTTCCCCTCCTAAAAATGATATGGATTTTCATATTCCCTTTAATAATACAGGCAGAAAGTTATTATTTTGGAACAGAACTACTTTGCAGTTTGGACTTAGTATGTTATGGTAGTGCTTAAGTAATGATGCCAACCTCAGACCACATGGATGTGGTCTCAGTTGGACTACAGTCCAGATGGACTACATGGAAGAGAAAATCAGTGTCTCTTCCCCGTTTTTCAAGACAGGCTGTATATTGATATGTGTTTCAAATGTTTTTTATCTTTCTTCATGGTGTCATATCTTTTGCATGACATATACATCTGAGATCTCAGAAAATTATTTTCCACTGTAGGTCCTTTAGGTCACCTAATTCTATAAGACTGCATTTTCTTCTTGCCTCATTTCAGTTGTAAATGTTTCTAACTGCACAGATGATTTAAATCTTTTGTGAGAGATTTAAATTTTCAAACTCAGTGCTAAATGTGAATATATTTATTTGCCTCCTCACAATGTTTCCTCACAGAGGTAGGTGCTACAATGCCCGAGAAGATAAGAAATCTGTAAAAGGTCTTTGGTATTCTTTTAGTGAAGTAAAAATAACGTAATGTAAAATGAGTACTCGAAAATAGCAGGAAATAACATGTGGGAGTCATGAAAAACACTTATGACTCCAACACATAATGAATTAGCATTTGGAAGACTGAGATCATTAACACTAACACTGTTTCAAATATCGAAGCCAAATAAGCACCAAGTACCTCAATGAGTATTTGACTTGCATCATCAGTCTGTTGAAAATAACAAACAAACCCCTTAGAATTAGTAATATAGTGAGTGCTGAACAAATGATTTAAAATAACTACTGGTATTATATTCAATGAACAGCTAAACAGTGCTAAAATTCACTCCATATGATCAGCTGGTTCAAACTGGCTCACCAGTGGAGATCTAGTGATTGCTTTAGTTGCGGATGCAGGGCTGACACTTGGCTTTTGTGGTTAAAATGCAGTCAACACAACAGTGTCATGTTCTGAAATCTGTGCTAAAATATGTTATGACAAATCCCACTAGCTCCAGCACTTAATATGACTTAAAAAAACATTATTTCTGTGCTGTTATGTGCTGCTACTAGTGTGACAGGCAGTGACCCACCTTTACATTCTTCCCTGATTGATGTATTTGTAATCCTGTTCTTATGACTGTGTTCACTTGTGATTTGCTACCTACTGAGAATGTTCAGATGAATGTCTGAATCATCAGCATGAATATCTGAGTCATCAGCACATGAGATATAATTTAAATAGTAATGGAGGTATGGAACACTATGCACTGAAAGGAGTCACAGTCACAAGCAACACTTGAACATCACATCTACAATACCTAAGCAAGCTGTGAAGTGAAAGGTGTGTTGCATTATTTTCTCCCCAGCTTGCTTCTGATGATGCTGAAAGGAGCCACTTTCGTAACAGGAAGGAATAACACTTATTTCCTGGAGAGAGAGAGAAAAAAAAAAAAGAAGTATGTAGTGAAGGCATTTAACCACTGCATTCACTTGAAATTGGTTTGGAGATAAAAATAACATTTGAATGACTCAAACTATTACCTGATCCAAAGTCTAACCCAGGGTACTTCCCTTACCTGGAATGATGGAACATTTTCTTTCATTATTATGGGAAAAGGCATATCAAAATAACTGTCAGAACTCAGAGGTCTTTCTTGGTTTGAACACATATGTGTGCTATGATCTAGTTCACAGAGAAGTATGCTGTGATGTGCCAGAGTTTCAAGTTATTCTGTATCAGTAATATGGTTTCTGGAGCTTCTGACTGGCATAACTTTGAGACATAACAGCAGGTAGACTCATAAATCTTTGCTGTGCAGAACTAATTTTGCATCAAATGATCTGGTCTATTTAATTTTATCTTCTCTCCCACACATTTTTAGCAATTTTAAAAAATATAGTACAGCTCCAACCTGACTCCTTTTTGGAATCCCAGGGGACTGAACTATACTTATTGGTACTTTAGCAATCATGTTGACTTCAGAATTTGACCAATAATGTCCTAGAGAAAATGTAATTTTCACAGTTGAGGGAAAAGGAAGCAGAAAGCAAATGGTATTATTTGCGATATTTCTGTTTGGAAAGTCACAGATCTCTGGGAATTTATCCAGTACATCTATACTGACACCAAGTACTAATCACAAGAGATGAGAAAGGTAACTCTTTTATGGAATTAGCTTGGTCAGAAACTTTTTATGGTTCTCTTTTTTCAAAGAGAATTTGTAAAGAAAATAAGTGGCTGCCTTAAGATGAGTGGTTTTGAACTGACCATAATTCTTTTCTTTTCCCTCAGACCATAATTCTCTTTTATCTGTCACTTTTTTTTTCTAGCAGAAAAAAAAATCCCTCTGAACAAAGCTTTCTAAAGAAGCATTCCAAGTACAAAGAGATGGAGGAGAAAGCACTCGAGCCCTTGCAATATGGTAAACTGCTTCACCAAACTGGATGCTGGAATTCAAGTCTGCTGGGATCATCACTGGGATTCAGGTATAGTTACAAGGCATATCTGTTAAGTTTATTTTACACACTCTCTTCTGCTTACATAGTCTAAAGATGTCTGAAAATGCTAAATTCCTGACATATCCATGGCGAAGTGACAACAGTTTTGGCTTATTGATAGGAAGCTTCCTGAGCATGAAAGCATAAGCATCCTCTGTCCCTTTCCCCCCTACCTTTGGAAGGGACTGCAGTTAAAGCAATGTCATGATTTTAATTCATGTACTATATCTTTACGTTTAGAATCCATTGTTTGTCTGTGCAATTCTGATACAGAAAATAATTAGATGTAGTTTGGAATTTTTGACCATCTTTTCTCTTCAAATATGCTGATTTTTGGAATCAAAATTTTCCTTGAAGTATTTCTGGCTTATTAAGTATTCTGTTGAGATTTTTAAGATCTGAGATTGAATTTTTGGTCAGACATGAGCGATACCTAGTGCAAATTAGCCAGTTATGCCAGAGTTAAGCCAGTAGTGGGAATGACTAATGAGTTAGTATGAGCAAGACTTTGAATCACACATTATATTGCAAATTAATGTCCTTACTGATGTGCAGCTGATTATGTCATATTATTGTTTCTTTGTTTGCTTCATTTCCCCCCAATTTTTTTTCTTAAGAAGTCTTGAACTTGTTTGACATCAGACTGAAAAAGCTTGAATGTGTTCTTCTGCTCTGTTTTGCCATGACAAAAGGCAGACAAAACCAAAGTTCCCTGTCTTATCACAGTAAGAAAATTAGGTGGAAATAGGCTGTGTGCCAGAGTAATTAGCATGCAAGAACTCATTTGCTTCAGCCGATTCTGCAGCAAAGTTGGGAGTTGTGGCAGGGGAGGAGTGGCAAGAAGCAGGGATCGTAACTCCATAAATCATCTCACCAAGAATCATTAGAGCCCTTCCATGCAGTCCCAGAATTCAGTAACTCCTGCACGGTTTGGATGCAGATTAGAAGTTGCGATTAATGGAAGCATCTTGTTTCCTGGCAGCCTTTTGACTAACAGAGGGAAGCAGGCCATTCTTGTCAGGAGATGCAGGCAGGTACCTTATCTTCTTCAAACAGAATTAATCTGTGAGGCCCATGCTGGGGCATGTCCTCAGCAGGACCTGCTGGGTATGAAGAAATGCCCTTTTACAGTGTCCTCTTTTCTATGATAGAGCATGTATCACTAAGGGAATACTAGTTCTGGAGAAGTTGGTAAACAGTAATGTGTTTCTTTACAGTCATTGGGAACATTTATATAATACAGATAGCACAGACAACATTTTTAGGTGTTAGAGAAATATGGAGTTGCCTCTGATGAAAGTTTCTCCTGCTTTCCACTAGTTTCCTGTAACTTATGGGGTTTGTACCTAACCTCTTGATGACTTCCTGGGTCACCGTCAGTCCCTTTCTGAGAATGTCCAGTTGTTAAGCAGCTGGTTAAGCACATAGTTAGGAAGTCTATGTAGCTGATGAAATCCATCTCAGAAGAAAATATTAGCATTGAAATCTTCAGTGCTATATAAGCAAAGTGGGCATCCACAGCTCATGAAAAATTTTGGCAGTTTCCACTAACACTTAAACACTAAAAGTGTACATTTAGGACTACTATTAGAAGCTGAGTAGTCCTTAAACAGTTTAGTATCTTTGTCATGCTGTGCAATATATGACTTTTTGGTCACTCTGATGAATAAAATCACCACAACCAGCTGTAGAAATCTTCAGAGGAACCTCCTCTTTAAGCATCTTCCTAGAGCAAAAAGTAATATAAGGGATAATCACACAGCATTAGATATTAGATACTCATAATAAATGTAATGGGACTGGATTTGCGTTTACACTGAGCTTACATATGAAAACTTTTAAGCTGACTGTAAAAAGTATATGAATGAGGAAGAATGGTGCAATGTGTACCAAAAATATGAGTCATATTTAAAGAGCTAGTTTTCTCATCTTTAAATTTAAACCTGAAAATATGATCTGGAAAGCAAAACGTACAAAGTGATTTCAGAATGCTTCTTCAGTTTTGGGATTTATGATATGCTGGACTTCTTCACAGGTTTGTTAATTCATATAATGTATTAATTTTATTTTCTTAAATATATGTCCTACTAATGGAGAAGATGTTTGTAAATTATTGGTAGCATCTAGTGTTTATTTTGTGAAAGTATAAACATATTATCCAAACTGATTGCTTGGGTGCATTTTCTAATACAGTGAAGCAATCATAACTGTGACATTTCCTCCTCGTCCCATAAAAATAGTTGAAATATCAAGCTTCATAAAATTGTCCTGATTACAATCCTTCATATTTAATCTTACTCTAAATTATGCAGTGCTGAATGCAACATGGCACTGTGTATGCTTTGTATATTTTGAGGATACAACATTGGTTTACATGCCTAATAAATGTGACAATAAAATGAGGAATGATGGAGAAATTTACATTTTCAAACAGGTATTTTATCCTGTTCTATAAAACTTTACTACTGCAGATATGTGAATTCTGTCTGATTTTGGTACTACTGGTGTTTCACTCCACACAGCCTCCAGGAAGATTATGGCTAGCCTACCTTATATTTTGTGTGAAGCAGCAGTCCTCAAATCCATTTTCAAATGAGAGGTACTGCTGACCTGTCTGGGTGTAGCAATGGGCAGAGCTCAGAAAAGTTTTGCATCACTTATGTATCAAAACTGATTGCCTTGATGGAGACAAGCAGGTCCCTGAAATCTGCTAGCACTGCTTGATCTCACCATTACCCTGGAGTGACTAATATTATCTGCAATAACTGACAGAAGGGCTTTTCGAAAGAGAGGCTACAATAGCTCTGGAATGTCCCATTCAGCTCTGCTTCCTTTTTCTCTCCTAAAATGAGTGCCTTCTTTTAAAATTTTTTTTTACTGATTTGCACTAGTAAATAAGGGCAAAGAGTGTGCGATAAAAGCAGCGGTAGCGGTGTAAATAGGTAGCGTGGACCAGAGAAACATGCAGAAAAAGGAATTCAGTGGTGCTTTCCAGGCAAGCGTTTCAGTTTTTAATTCTGAGCACAGTAGCACCCAGCAGAGGCTGAACTGAATTTTTCCTTTTCCTGTGACGGAGAAATCTGACTCCCTTTGAAAACCTAAGTATATTTTCCATTTGTTTGCTATTTTGCTCATGTTGACATCAAGGCAGGAGGTGGTTGTTGGAGGTGAATCCCTTCAGAGTTCAACACTGATGTCACCAAACAAAATAGATCTAAATACAGCTGGACCAGATCTAAGCTCATCTCAGTAGAGCAAAAGAGCACAGGTAGTCTGAGACTTGAAACTGGAGTGGTCTCAATTTTTTGGCTTGATCTTGCTTAGAGAAGTCCCTAACTGCAACAGACTTCAAGATGCCCTTCCACAGCTGAGGATGTGATGTGTTTTGAATACACCCTCTCCTTCCCACTCAGGGAGTCTGCAGCCGCCCTGTAAGTAGAGTGTTACCAGGATTTGATTTAAATGAATATATTAGTTTGAAATAAAGAGCCCTTTTGTGTATTTATTCATTTTTAAGCTGTGGGGCTATCTCACCAATCCAGTATTGATCCACAGGTGCAACTGAATCTGTTTTCTATACTGCACAACATAGTAAGACCAAAGAAGAACTCGTGAAGAACCACAAAATCCAACTAATGCCCCAGGCGGCTGCCTGGTTGCCGTGACCAGGAACTTGGCTCTTGCTTCTTTTACGCTTCCCTAAAAGCACCCTTGTCCTGCTGAGCCAGGTCAGTGCATGAGGATTTTCCTACTAATTTACCCATGTATTATTTCTTAGTAAAAATCCTTTTCTTGTTGTAGTAAACACGATAATTCAAGATGTTTCTGTTATCTATTGTTGCTGCTAATAAGATTTAGCAAGAGGAATGATTATTAGGAAATAATACAGCAACATTTTGGCAGGGTTTGGATAACTGTAGACAGTTTGTGTTTTGCACTAGCCTGTAGTTAGATAACATACAAAGCTGTGGTACTAATAAGCATAAGGTTTTATGTTTTCAGTACTTTCTTGTTGTATTAATGCTTCTTTAAAGATGCTAAAAAGGGAAGTTTGACATTATAGGTTAGTGGCTATTGTTACCAGAGTTGTTTTGCCAATATCATTTTCTGGTACACAAGCTAGGCTCCCAAATGTCTTTGTTTTGTCTAATTTATTTTGCAAATGCATTGGAAAAGTTTCAGAAGCTCTGTGTAGAAGGATGTGGTGGCTAAAAAAGGAACTGCCAAATCCTGTAAATCACCATTGCCACCATTATCTTTTTTTTCTTTGATAAAATATCAAGAAATGTGGGTATGAAAAAGTTGTGTACTATTTTTATGATTTCATTGAGCCGATCAGTAGAGGGCACTGCATACTAACTCCTCACTTGTAAATTTTCAAAGCTATGTGAGCATACAGCTCATTTGAAAATCTGTTCTGATTTAGAACTAGAAACTATTAACTCTATTTACCCAATCTATAGCAAGATATATTGGATTAGAATAGAAGAAAAAGTTAAAAAAAAAACAAAGAAAAGTAATAAGAAATATACATTTTTGCAAGTATTAGCAAAATTAAAAATTATTTAATAGAATGCTCTATTGCAAATATATCTTTGAGATATATCACTGTTATTCATACCATAGCCTTCAGCTATTCATACCATATGCACCACAACCTTGCAACTGTATGCTTCTGTAATGCTCATATACATTTAAAAGCTTATGCTTTGCTACTTGCTTGGTCCCATGCCTGCCCCACGAAACCTCCTAATTGGTTTCAAAATGAAATCTCTTAAAAATTTCTGTATATCTTCTAAAGTGTTTTGCAGCCTTCCCTGACAAAGGTGGAATAAGTGTTTTTGCTCACAAAGATTTGCTTGTCTTTTGCAAAGAGAAATCAGAGTTCAGAGGGCTTAGCAGCAGACCAATTACCCAGGGAGTGTAAAAGCTCCACATTTACCAGGAGAGGATTACAGCTAGTACAGAGCAGGAATGAAATATTACTGGGTACAGTAATTCAGTATTTGTCAACTTTTGCCTGTGTGACACCCTCTGAAACTATCCTTATATGCTCAGTTTGCCCTAACTTGTAGAATAAGTTCTCCAAGTGTGTGCCAAGGAGGAAGAGAGGCCGTTCAATATAATGGCATCATGTGCCTAGTGCAGTCTTGCAGGTAGAGGATTTCAGCTAGAGTGTTGTCTTTCTAGTGCCTTACTGAGTTTCTTCAATATAAATACATAAATTATATAATTTTAAATAAATACTTTATCTCATCATTCATTACATTTCTTGATATGTAGCACTTTATAGGAATTATTAACGAAGAGGTACTGAAAAATGGAGGATGTATCTTCCATATTAGTAGGATGCTATAATAATGAATTAGCACCTGCTAAATTAAAAAAAAAAAAAGCCTTCAGAAATGTATGAAATTTTAAATGCAGTTTCAATTAGAAAGTCTAGAACATTTTTAGAGCCTGAATCACTCCACAGTAGGCAATCTTAGTGCTTTTATTTTCTTCCAATTGCTATTCATTCTCCTAAAATTGCAACTTTATTTTGTCTTTGAAATTCATAAAATTTAATTCCCAGTGATGGCTGGTGTCTGTTTATTAAGAATATCCTGAGAAAATGGATTCTGAATGCTGAAAAATATTTTTACAATATTTGTAAAAATATTGCATTATTCTAGTTACTGGAACTGCTGATTGTCTTACGGCTTTTGCCCACTGTGACCTAACCAAACATTTTTTTCCTCTTCTTTATCTTACACACACACACAAGCAAGTGTGTTTAGGTCTGAAGGTTCTGTAACACCCCTCAGGTTTGCTGTATTGAATTGGAAGTCCCATGAAGAGCAGCATGTCCTGAGAGATTTGAAACAGTTGCTGCAGCACCAATGTCTCTGCAGCTACTGCTTCTAGATCCAGAGGCTGGGGGCATTAAGTACAAAAGAACTCTTGGAAACAGTAAATAAAATCTGAAACTGATTTTTATTTTACTTTATCTCTTGACACAAGAAAAAGCTCAGCTAAGCTGGAGTCTGGCTGAACTGGAAGAATATCCATTTATTATTTTATTCTCAATCGCCAACTAGAACAAGGTAAATGTCATACAAGGTATTGACATTTCAATTTATATTAGACTAGGAGCTAGTTCAGAGCAAAAAGTAAAAGAAAGCACATTGAACTGTGACAGAAGGCAGTCTCCAGTGGAATCCTTTGTATCTATATTTTGAAATGTCTGTTATACCAGGACTTTTTAGTATACAGTAAGTAAATTCTAAAGAACAGCTCATGTGCAGCTATAAACTAAGAATTGTAACTGACTATAATACTTTCCAGGTTTTACGTGATGAAAGTTGTTTCTGCTAACACATTAAATCTGTCACAAATAAATCTGCAAATATTATGACATGACAATTACAGGTTGCAGCTTACTGTCAATAATTCTGCATAGAAGGGTGAAAGCACACCGTATGTTTTGGATACCTACTGTGTATCCAGGTATGCTTTTATGCACCATTGCTCTGTGCTCATTGTTATCTTGCAGATATTGCGTTATCTGGACAGACATATCTGTAGCACATAAAATGGAGACTAGGAGGACTGTACAAAAATATACAGCTTTCCAAAACTGAATTGCTTTTTAGGATTATAATTGATACTAAATATCCTATTGCTGCTAATAATTCTTTTTTTCCTGGAAAATGTTTATATATATATATATATATGTGTGTGTGTGTGTGTGTGTGTATATGTGTATATATGTATATATGTATATACATATGTATATTTATATTTATGTATGTACGTATACAATCTGCATTCTATTTCTAAGAAGCACGTTATTATCGTTACCCATTATTCTGATATATGTAATTATATCAAGTATGAGGCTAACAAACACTACTAATAATTAGAAGAATGAAATTATTTAATAATTCAAACCTGTACAAACTGACTGGTTAGATGATGCATAAGACCAGATCCAGCAGGGTATTGAAGTGTGGGTACAATACTGCTACAGATTTCAGTGCACTTACACAGCTCTAAGTGAATAGGCATAAACTTAACTAAACACATTAATGAGCTAGGACCTTACCCTTTCTCCTCGGAAAGCTGGGACTCAAATCCTATTTTTTCATAACATGAATGCAGGTGCTGTCCGCATCAGCATGCTCAGTTTATTTGGCAGTGAAGTTAGCTGGGATAGTTGTTCCCTTCTCCTTGGGGAGATATGCCTATAAAGGACAACGCAGCTTTTGTTTGAAACAAGAAGCTCTATTCCTTTTCTTTGTGAAAAATAACCTTTAACAGGTAAAATGTTGTAAAACCAGTTGCTGGGGTTGAACTTGCTATAATGTGTCTTGCTCTAAAGTTCAGGGGCTAGTCGTGGTCTCTAAGACTGTTCAGAGGTTTTTTGGGATGCTGTCAAACTTTCACAGCATCTGCAGGTCTCTTGACGTTCAAAGGCAGCATCGGTTAACTTCACAGTTACAGGGAGTTTACAATTTCTGGCAATAAGCTCACAAAAGTCCTTTTGTTTGCTAGCAGACTAATTTCTGGACTGATTTTAATCTGTACTGCAAACTATTCATGACTCCGTAATATCTCTGTGTGTTACATCAATAATTTTACTGTCTTTATTTCTCCCATGGTAAAGTGAACATAAAAGGCACGTCTGAGACAGGATGCTGAACGATCACTTTCATGGTAGCTTAAGTGAAGTAATTTTACCTTGTAACTGGGACAGACTAAGAAAACATGAGCCATTTGAGGTTTTGATCTCATGTTCTTTATGATACAGCAAAATTTATTTTCAATTTCGTAGACAAAACCAATATAACTATTTGAGATCCACTGCAGGAAATTAAGCAATACTTATATTGTATAGTATAGATGTACAGATGGGAGCAAATATCTGACTTGATCAGCTTGCTGTATAGAATCAAAGACTTGGGGGTATCTTAAAAAAACCGTACTGCATTCCAGAATATGAAGGCAGCCATCTGAACAGCTGTGATCAGTTGTATTAGCAAAGACGGTGGGAGTGAAAAACCTTCACGGAGGTTCTTCTGAGTCAGACTGCATGTCACAAATGTGATTTATTGGAAATATGATTATTAGACGAGGAAAGGTAGATTAACATAGACATTGAGAGCTTTACCTTCAGCTTCTTGCTTTAAAAGGCCTAACATTTAATGTAATGCAACAGATTTCTAAAAAGTCTTTTGGAACAAAATTTTGCTTCAGTTTTATTGCTATGTGCACCGCCACAATTCGTGAGCGTGTGTGTGTGTTTTCACATGCATCCAACATTCCATGCAATTGCTATAATAGACATATATAAACCACATTTTTAGTTTGTGAGTCATTGCACTCAAAATTGTATTCAGTCTTTTCTGATACACAGTTATTCTTGAATTCTTCTTCAGACTCTTTTTCTGCCCTTCCATCCTTCCTTTAACACCATCTCTTTTAATGCTTTATTATTTTCACTGGCTTTGTTGTCCTTCATCTCTATCTCTAGTGTATTGTTTTGGATCCTTCTAACGCTTTTCTTTCCAAAATATATCACTCACAGCTTTTAATTTAACACAGAGAACTACTCAAAACTGATGAAATGTTTGCTAATGCTTAGGATATGGAACACAAATACTTCCAAAGTCCATTTAGTTCTGCAAGACTGTACTCAACAAATTCCCTTTTGTGAATTCTTTTTGAGACACTTAAATGTGTGAAGTTATAGTGGTTATTTGGGACAATGGCCAGGCTAAGGTAACCCAAAATAACACCCTTCATCTTTTCTGGCAAATCAAACAGAATTGAATAGATCTAGTTTTCTTTCATGCTCTTTGGTTCCTCTCCTTCAAGAATCAAACCAAAATTTGAAGCTGGGAAATGGCACCTGATATTTGATTAATCTTATGGTGGGAGTCAGACAGTCAGTCATTCTTTTATAAAGTTTTTAAGGCTAAGTTATAGAAACCCGCTCTATAATGAATATATTGCAAACATAAAATGGCATTGCAGATAATGTGGATCTTCAAGATTGTTCATCCTTACTAGATGATCTTAGAAATATGTAGCAATGCTAGACTGGTTTTAATGGCATCTAAATTTGCCATGCAACCTCCAAAATACAGAAATTAAGGTGGTAACAACAAAGCCCCTATCTGCATTATATACAGATAATTCAGATGTGATAAATTAGAAAACAGTGAGAGAACACTTTTGATGACAGAAGATGGATGATGATATTGGCAACCATTTAAATAGTTGTAAAATGTGCCTATCAAACAGAATTGTTCCAGCCCTGGGACCATTTCACCTGCAGAAGTGGGCGAGTAAATCACATGAGACAGATTCCATTGACTTTGCAGGAAAAGGAAAGACAAGCCTTTTTTATTGCTATTGATGTTTGCTCTTATTGACTAAGTGTTTGCCACAGACTCAAGTACCACTAGACACATAAATACAGTGAGAACCTTGTGTGTGTCCTTTAGCTGACTGGGGAAAACAATTTGCAATTTACATCCAAGGGATCTGCAGTGTTCTTCCAACATGCAGAACAGTTTGCAGAGAGTATGTTGAAAACTGGTTCAAATAATCCTCCTGTCCTACAAAGTCCTTGCTGAGTTCAAAGACACTGTTTTCCTTTATAGTGCAGAAGAAAACATTCCACACTATCACTCTGATTTCACTGCCTGAATTATCTCTGAATTCTGCTAAGTCCCAGCCTGGCTTAATTTGCTAATGTTACATTTTGTGAAGGAGCTGGAGCGCGAGGTCACCTTAAAAAAGACTGGTGCAGGAATTCCCTTCCTCATATCTTTTTGTGGGGAAAACAGCCCTAATAAGACGTATGCAGCAGGAGAAGAAAACGAAAAAACTGTAACGGCCTGAGTGATTAAGAGGAGGAATCGTTCTGAGTGATCAAGACGCGAGTCAAAAGTCATTAAAGTAATATAACTCGCAGCTGTCACATCCCTCTCTAGAAGCCACAGAGGAGACCACGGTTCCAGAGGGGATAATAGACTTCAGCTTCTACATCTAACAAAGTTACTCATTTAGCTCTGGGGGTAGCTATCTGTAATTTGTTGCCAAGGGTTCAGACCTCTCTGGGGGGTCATTACAGTGAGACCAACCGGGGATTGACTAATAGCAAATGAGGAGTTCACGCTTTCAGTCAGAAAGAGAGCCACCGTTTTGGGAATAGAAAGTGTCAGCTTGAAATTGATGGCTATTTAAGTAACCATGATTTTAAGCAGGCCTCAGCTGATTTCAGAAGAGCTTTACAAGTATAAGCGTTTCCTGTGCTGTCTGTAGTTTATTGGTTATCATATATTGTAGGTCCTACAGATATAATATGGAAACTCACATATTGTTTACCTAAAAAGTTTAATTTTGGACTTTTTTGTGATTTATTCATCTTCAAAGCTTAAGCACTTAAAAGAAATAAAAGACAAAAAGAGATTCTAAATCTACTTCCATCTGCTGATGAAACATAGTGGACTATATAGTTAGAATACAGTGAATCATTATAAAGTATAAAATAAGTCAAGATTTGTTAACACTGTTAGGAAGACAGTACATGTCTTTTTGATAACTAAAACTAACAGAACTTCAGCTATAACAGTGAGGTAATAATAGTAATAAATAGGAGTAAATGTTTCCCCTCCCCCCCCCCCCCCCCACACACACATGGTTTTTATTTGCACCATTGGTGTAATAGATATTATTATAGAAAGCATGACTAGTGCAGTCAGGTCAATTTTTTTTTAGGATCAGTGAAAAACATGGGATATTGTGAGCAAAAACCCATGCAGATTTAGAGCTGGGTGAATTATCTCTGGGCTCATGTGATCTTCTGTTCCAGAGGGACACCTGGCAAGCCTGCCTTTGTGCTTAAAAAGAGAGTGGGTGAGTTTCAGAGGGAAAGCGATTTTGTTGCTGCAAAAATCACATAACAAGCCTCGAAATATGGGTCTAGATCCACACCTTCTGCAAGGCGGCAGTCCATTGACTTTAGCTGATACATGCTTTACCGAAGCATAGATTTTAATGCAGACTATGTAATAAAAGAGAAAAAAACCCCAGCTTTCTGCAAAACTGAGGTTATACTGTTGTTTCAAAAGATAGGATGAGTTGAAATTCTCTTTCATTCATTCTTACTTTCTCTCTTTATTTCTCTCTTTTCTCTTTCTCTCTTTCTACCTCTGCAAATGTTTAAATGACACTGGTCTTTGCAGTACTTGGTCAACTTATAATTTCAAGTTAAGTGACTAATTTTAAGTCACTTTAATTTTTGTCAGCCTGTTTGATTGCTTGCCTATTGCTGGTAGGAGAGCTTTATAAACATGCAATTCCCATCTGTAGAAAATCTATAAAAGGCATAAATAAGAGATGGCTCAAATCATCTTGTAGCTAGTGTTTGTCCCAAATAGAACAGCCCCTGAGGCATTTGTCATTATAACTAGAAAAGGTTTATGGGCCTAAGAGCAGAGGTCAGAGACTATGTACTTCTGCATTGCACATAACCATCATTTACAATTGCACTAGAGTCTGAACTGGTACTCAGATTTTGTCACTTTTCTTTTGTTTGGTCTCCTCATTTAATGATGTTTATGTACCAGTAGAAAAAATGCAATGAAACTGTCAGATTTTTTTTAAGTGATGAGTCACTCTTCTATAAAGGCAGAATGCCCAATGATTTGCACTTTTCTGCCTTGAAATTAAAAAAAAAAAAACCAAAACCCAGAAGTGAAATAATAAAAATCTCAGGTTGTTAGGCTGAGTTTTTCATGATCCTCTGCGTATATCAATGTTTCACCCTGGGCACACAGTTCCCAAAGAATTATCTGTTAAATGCTCACCTGATAAAGTCAAGGAAGAACAGATACTGATTGAGCCAATGAGCTAGACCAGCCTGGGGCCTGGGATTTCAGTGCTAGTGTTCTGTGAGCTCTTTAAACTAATGATGTTTGTGCAGATAATTCTGGGCTTGATTCAGTGTTCGCCGAAGACAGCAGGAGCCTTTCTGTCAACGTCAGTGGCATTTAGAATAGGCTCCTAAGAGAGACAGGAAAAAGAGCCAAATGGGGAGAAATAGTAAGATCATAGCTCAGATGTCTTTGTTGCTTACATACGTGTGTGTGTACAAAAAAATAAGAAAAAAAAAAGTCCTTTATTGCATGTATGAAATCAGTGACCTGATACCCTAAAGAATATTATATATTATTCTTTCTTGCCCTTCTACAGTTTTCTGGGGTATACGATTTTCACCAATCATAACAGCAGCAGGTATTAACACACTAAAACCAAATACATCCTAGATTTTATTGGAATGATTCAGCATCATAGTGTTGAGGATTTGTGCCTCATTGGGTTTATGTAAATACATACTTGATTAATCATAAAGGGGTTGCTTTGACCACTCCATTCTCATAAGGGTTAATAATGAGACCAAACATAAAGAATATATATGTAGAGATGATACTTCTAGAAAGTTATTTGCTCAATCATATAACCACTTTTAGAAGACGTGCAAATGTACAGTACTTACTGCTCGCTAATTGAAAAACCTGACACAAATATTTGCATTTTAGACCTCAGCCAATACTTGAATTTTATGGCCTTGTTTGTGACACCAGCAGAGCCATGGGCTGGAATTAGCATAACCTTGAATGCGCCAGCTGGGCTTGTAACAGAGATTTACAATTATCATTTCAGCAAGCAGCATCCCACCGAAATATTTCTAAAAAATACAAAAAGCCTACTTCCCCTCACCCCCCGCCAATAACTTGGAAGATACAAGGTGAGATGCCCTAACAATTCTCTTGAGAAACGTGTGGAAAGGAAACATTTTGTCTCCTGATCAGGGTGGATATAACCCAAACAAATATTCTAGCGGAGAAAACAAGCTAATTGGGAATTTTGCAGCATAAGAGCTACTGTACCTCTCAGACCCCTGTTACTGAACTACATGATACTCTGCCACATAGATCTTCCCCCTAATTGTGATGAGTTATTTTTATTCAAGAGCAGTTAAATCTCATTGTTATGCTGCCTGCTCAGCACTGCCCTTGCCTGGAGACTGCTATGGCTTAAACATCCACAATGTTAAATAAGAAATTGTAAATATTGGCATGAAAACTTGGAAGAACTAATGGAAATGTGAAAGAAACATTATAGTTCTAAAGTGAAAACTGTAAATACGAACACAGGGAGCCTCTGGAACAGAAAAATGTGTTGGAGAATAGAAGCCATGGGACAATTTGTTGCCCCTTAGCAATATCATTAAATCATTATATATGAAAGCCACACAGTAATGTTCATTTAAAAATGTTTGGAAGCTCTTTATTCCCTGAATCTCTCATTCTCCCTTTTAGTGAGAAAAAGATTCAGTCAATAAAATTTTTCTGGCTCCCCCAAACCCACCTCAGAGAATAAATATAGCAAAACCTTTTGATAAGTCCTGCAAAGCCCTCATAAGCCTTGTATGTGCCTTGGCTTTGCAAAGGGGTCAGATAGTTATGACTTCCACTGATTTCAGCTCAATTAGTACATGCAGATTTGCTGATGGTCTATTAAATTTCTTGTCACTGCAATGGCTTCACAATCAAAAAGATTACACAGAGGACATCTTGTAAAAATGTTGTTATAATCTAACCTGGAATTCCAGCACATCTAGAGCGAGAAGAGATGCCTAAATGTTTATTCATGAGGGATGGTGCCAATTTGGTTTGTTCAAAATTACAGAGCTACTTTTGCGTGTTGCAAGTAGCCGTTATGTACGAGATACTTTAAGAATAATCAGACTGTACTTTGTATGCCAGTGCTCTCCTAAGCTCTCTTAGGACCAGTTAATGGAATTTTTATGGAGCAGTGCTGTGGCGTACTGTGAGAGCCGTCCTTCAGTGACAGGAGAAGGGTCTTTCAGGCAGGCACCCTCCCGCTGTGGCAGCTACTTTAGCATAGGTGTGTGACGTTGTGCAGTTGAATAAAGCAGGCTTGACGCTATCCGAGTCTTCAGGCTGCTGCGGGAAAGACCATCGTCGCTTCTCTCAATGCTGTCTTATTAGTTTATAGCTTGGGTTTAAGGAAGAATAAGTTCACAGCACACACAGAGAAGTTAACTTTAGATGGTACTTTCATAAAATTACCTACTAAGCTATAGCTTTCTATTGTAGCAGTGAGATTCTAGTAATGAAATAAAGCCATTAGGGATAAACCATGATCTCTGAAGCATAAAGGTTAGGTCAAAATATTCCCATGAATGTAATAAATATAATAAAGTACAGACATATTTCACCAGAAATATTGCAAACTTAAGAAATGAGTAGTTCTTAATTTAATATTAATAAGCATAAAAGTCATCTTTGGCAATACTGGAAAAATAAATAATCATGAGATGTAAGTGTGAGAGACTCTAATCTAGTTAAATATGACATTAACATGATAGTCAAATAGAAAGGAAAACAGAAATAGTAAAACTCAAAAGAAGAACTATTTGTCAAGATATAAGAAGTCAGAGGCAGTGATAGAGGAAAAACAACACAGAGAGAGCATTTGACCTCAATGCTAAATAAGTATGTGCTTGAGAGATTGAACATGGTACTCAGCAATAAAGAGACAGGAATTAAAAAGACCAATATTAATGCAGTGTATGGGAAAGCGCGGAAGAATGTCGAGGAAATAGGCGATGGAAGCTAGCCAGACCGTTCCGTGGGAAAAGGAGCATCAACAGGACATGTTGACCCATAGCCATATAGCTGGGCCTATGCCAGTGTGGTGTGCACCTGGGCTTTGACTCGAGATTAGCGATGAGCTCAATGTGCCCACTGCGCATGTGTGTAGTACACAAAAACCACGTACAGTGCCCCCCCGGCGTTCCTCGCCATGGACCGACGCTCAGCGGTGCCAGGGACTCTCCCGCTCCTTTATTGCCTCGATCGGGAAATCGCTGGGGAGCCCCCGCTCAGACACAGAGGTAATAAACGCTCAGCATTGACCTTAGTGTGCCTTGTGTTTGTGTATCTGTTCCTGCCGGGAGTCCAGGCGTCGCCCCCGCCGGACCCTTACATGCATCATGGGAAAAACAGGAATAATCAGTGGTCAGAATGAAGCTTGGAAAAGTTTTGAACATCAGGTGAGAAGAGGACTGTTGAGATTAGGCAATGGAACAGAGAAGCAAAGGTGAATACTGAGGCTAAGAGTTCACATGAGATTAGTAAAACAGTAAGATGTTTTTCAATTATGTGAGGTAAAGGAAGCCGTGAAGGAGACAACAAATATTTAATAGATGGCCAGTGTTATTTATTCACACAGGACAGAACCAATAAAAAAGGAAAAAATATTAATTAATTTTTCACTTCAAGGTTCCCAGTGGAGTGTGGAACAGATGCTATAGCAAAAAAAAAAAAAAAAAAAAAAATCCCTCTTACATTGGGATTTGACTTTACCATAGGCAATTATAGTCACAGAAGAGCAGTAATAGAAAAATGTGTGTAGAAGTCACACAGACTGATGCTCCTGGCTATAAACCAATCTCTAAATCTAACTTTTCCTGCAAACTGTAAAATATTTTAACAATATTTATGTTGTAGTAGACCCATGCACAAACTGCTGAACAAACATGCGAGGTCTTTGTCCAAAGACCTTATTATTTCAGGATTTGGGATATATCTCTGAGCCAGAGATAAAAGGTTTCCTAACCCTTCAGGAATTAATCTTGATTCTGCCCTATCCTCTTCCCTCCTCCTCCTGTTGGAGGCTGCTCCCTGACCTCTTCTCAGCTCTGAGCCCCCACCACCTGCCTCTGGAGTTTGGCTGTTTCATTCTTGCTTCCACCAGAAGTGAAAGCACAGAGAAGTTAAATAAAACTCACAAGTTATTTATTGTAGGCACTGCTCTGCATCCTGCTTCACCATCATGCTACTTGAGAGTGCCCCTTACCAACCAATGTAGTGATGTGGACCAGAGGCCTTATTCAACAGGACAATATTTGTGACAGATTTAAATTGGTAGCCCAACAAAATAATGATAAACAGCTCTAGGACTTTTATTTATCACTGCTTCATCCAGAATTGAAAATGAGTAATAGTTGGGACAAGGTTTTAGAAGATATGCTTCTGAAAATTAAAAAAGAAAATCTCATAATTTAAATTATTTCTGGAAGATACCCAGGTGGAAACAGCAGAAGCTAGTGGAGTTATTAGAAATTTAGGATCAAATCTTCTATCATATGTCTTATATAGCACAGGTTTCATCTCCAGGAATTAACTTTTCAAAGTGTAGAAAGTGTTCAATATTCAAATATTTTGTATCCTCTCAGTGGATACTACCAACAAAGATGCTAGGTTTTTACTTACAGTGATAGAAAGCTTCCTGATGAATAGTAAGTATTTACATATGAACCACTGATCAAATGTGTTTCAGAAAGGCTTCCCTTGATTTCAGGCAACAATTTGAGAGCTAGTGAAATTTAACAGATAATAAATCAAAATGATGTCTGCCACACAGAAGGTCAGAGGATCAACTGCAGCTCAGATAAATAGACAACAGTCACATTTCCAGAGTACCAAATAGATCCCACCTATTTCTAAAATGCACCTTCTCCCCTTCACTTGAATTCTTTCCACTTGTTACCATTCCACAAAGGTCATCTACATCTAAAAACAGAGTTTGTGATGTTATGCATTCATTAATTGGGTAGACATCATCACTTAGCAATTACTCTGGGAAGCAGGGGAAGGGGAAGAATTCTTCATTGGAGAAGTTAGATATTACACAAATTCTGATTCCAAATGACCAAAATATCTTTTGTACTATTTTTAACTAAACAATAGCCATTTTCTCTGGAACAAAAAATGGACCATACACTATACATAATTAATTCATTGTCACAAACACCAAAGCACCCTAGTATTAAAAGATTTTTCTGGAGCAATAGGCATGGAAAATTGACAAATTTGCTACCATTGCTACACAGTTCCATAACACACTTTGCCAGGGAATGGAAGAATAACTTTAAATAGCACATACTGTGTCATTTGAAAACTAAAACTTCACAAAGACAGAAGTTCATAAGGCAGGGATTTATATAAGCTTGTGAAACTTGTTGAAGTTCCTAATTTAACTGTAGTCTTTCTTCAGCAGTGAAATCAAGTTGAAAGAGGACCTTAGAAACCCAGCTCAATTTTGTTCTCAGCAAAACCTGGGCCAGGTCAAAGCAACACTTTTCTTTAGTGAGATCTTTAAGTTAAAGAACAAGATGCAGTGTAACAGAAAGATGTTTAACAGGCAAGAAAATTTATCAAAACATTGCACTTATCTTAAATATAATAAAAGGAATAACATTTTAACAAGAACTTCTCATTTTTTGCACCTCTGAGGGGATGGTCGCTGACAGAAGACCAATTTTGAACGCAGTGTAAATCAAAGATTTTCAAAGTGACCCAGGTATTTTAGCCTCAATTCTGTCAGAGGGTCCATCAAACTACATCTATGCCTCTTTTTACAGATCTGTGGGTCCTAGAATTTGATCAAATAGCTCAAAAAAAGCAAGCTTTTTATTATCTTTTCATCCTTTATTATATTGAATTTTGGGTTTGGTTATCTTTTTTCAGTTACCTCAGATTACCTTGTTCTGATTAGTGACAAGATAAAATGTGCACGAGTTGGTCTAACAAACATAAATGTATTTAAAAATTGTCGAACAGCGCCCCTTGTTACCTTTTAGCTTTCTTTTCAGCACCGCCTTTTGACATATACTTTTGCCTTATTTACTGAACTATTATCTTAGCTGACTAAACTGAAATAGTTGGCAAGATACTATTTAGTTTACATGTAAATCATGCTCCTTCTTAATGTTTCCTTTATTTCTCTTCCAATCTTCAATTGCTCAACAAAATGGTGTTTTGGCTATTTGCTCTTCAAATTTCTTCTCAGCTTTATAATTGCTCTATCACCTATCATACAGTATAATTTTTATGTTTTTCTACTGTCTCCACTAGGATGACTTTCATTTTTGGTAGGATATCTGAATATGAATTAGTTTCAAGAAAATCAGGAGGTCTACTGTGTTTTGAATGTGGGAATGTTTTTAGTGCTTTGAAGGAAAACGGGTGGCTCCTTTTTTCCTTAAAACTTCTATTGTTACCAGTAGGGTTTAATGAATTAAATTTATCTTTTGGAAAATAGCAGTTCTCACTGGTTATATGGGCAGACTGGTTTGAATGAATTCCTATGTAATTATTATTAGGCATGGTGAGACCTGAATGGTGTTGCCAGAACAGTACTATCAGAGGTAGTTGACCATCAATGACTAGATGTTAACTTTTAACAGCTGGCAGCTGAAGGAAGAACTAACATGTTGAAAGACATGTATAGCTAACTTGAAATAAAGGTCTGATGTGCAAGACAAGATTTTGAAAATTGGCTATTGAGTGGAGATGAACAATCTAGAATATAGAGAAACAAATAATACTGCTAACATACAAGGTTTGTTTTTCTATGGTAAATTATAGCTCTTAAAAGACTGGTTTCTAGCTGAATAGCAATTGCTGGTAAATTCTGAAAAGATGTCCAGTTCTGTTGCAAACAGTCATTCATTGATTAGTTTTCTGGGAGGCATATCTCTTTTTAAGTACTGGTTGGTGATAGTTTACTTGTTGGGATGAATCTATTTCCACTTTGTAATGACTGTCTCATAGAGCTCTCAACATACACAGGAGCTCTGCAACCATACTCTTTGTTTCAGAGAAATGGGGTTAAAAGTAGGACTGGAACCCTGGAGATAAGGCAGCCCACCCAGAAAGATTATACCAAAGTCATAGTTTCTTGTATCCCTGAGGTCTACAAAGAATATCAACTATCTAGCAAGGGAAGGTACCTACATTCATGGACATTTATACGGAATATCAAGCAAATCTTTTGTCTGTGTACAGAAAATGACGAAAAAGAATTTGTAAAAAAAAATCTGACATGATTCTGGGATTCACCAYACTTTTGCGCAAAGACAGATGCGGCAGGAACAGTTACTAATAACTTCAGGGCCACCAACTGTGCCCCTGCATAGACAGCAGCAACTACTCCAGGGCACTGTAACATGCTCACATGTGGCTGCGCTTGTGGAGCTAGTGAAAACCCTTTTGCAGTCTGCCTGCCTGTTGAAGATTACCAGAATTTACGCTGTACTACGTAACCCCAGGATTGCCTGTCAGCAGAGGACTCCGATGCCGTGAATTTCAGAGCACGGGCTCAGCGCCAGGGCAGGCTTGCGCCAGGGGCAGCTCCAGCGAGTGCGAAGCCTGCTCACTCGTTCCCTTTCACGCCCGCTGTCGGGTGTGCTTGCTGTTGGTGGTGGACGTGTGTGTCTGAGGGGAGAGGGCAGACGGGGAGCGGAAGAGCCCGAGCAAAGGCTGCCCACCCCCATAAGGCTCATATCCATCTGCAGGGTGATCGCTGAAGGGGGTGGATAAATTAAAACTGTCTCTGAGGCTGAATTCAGCCGAGGGGCTGTCCATGCCCGCCCAGCTGCCGCTATTTATCCTCACCTGTGTTCGCGAGCAGCGGGCAACATGGCGAGGCACTTCTCTGAGGAGGGCTGGCGAAAGGCCTYGTCTTTTTCAGTGCGGCTCTGTGTTTCTTATTTATGGCGCTGCTGCTGCAGCAGGCGCAGGGGCTCTCCAAAAGCATGATATGAGATAATAAAACAGCCAGGAGGCTTTCTGGGCGTTCATATCACAAAAGACTCTTCAGAGAGAAACAGTTTTCGCATGTGAAGAATGAAGTGCGATTTCAGCATCTGGAGGCTGTGGCCTTTTTTAACTCCACAATTGAATAATTTTTTTTTTTTTTTGGTAATAAAACGAGCAGCACAATATGCCTCCTTGCTTGCTTAGAGACTGTTTAAAATGTTTAATACTTGAAACAGAAAGATTGCATGGAGCTCATTGCCACAGTGACATGAATGCAGAAATACTTTTCTTACTCAGCTGGTGACTGAAAGAGATGTCAGAAAAACTTTCAAAAGGAGTATAAGTAGAATGAAATGGGGTTTGATAGTTAAGATCTAACTTAAGCATGGGCTGCAGTTTCAGAAATCATCTTACCATGGAATGGTTTTATCTCCTCCTTGACTACCTCAGTTTAAAGACCTTTATGTTTTTATTTATAAATCTAAGAAATTAATTTTAAATATTCCTCTTCTTTAAATGAATTCTTCTTGTCCAAAGTTCATTAGAGTGTTTTTTGTAGCAGCCAGCTGAGATTCCTAATTTTAAAGAAACAGAGATGATGAATATTTCTATTGCGAAGTTGCAAAGGCTTTTTATCAAGAGAGAAATATTATGGCATGACTGATATGTTGAATAGACACTAGATAATAATTTCCTACAGTACAGAAATTAAGGATTTTTTGAATTCAATTTTATTTTGAATGAGGTCAAAACATTATCAAAAAATTGTTTTGTGGAACAAAATTGCTTCCCGGAGCTGCATTTAGGAACACTGGACCTTCTCTGGAACAGTGTAACGCAAGAGTTGAGACAATGCTTGGTTTCAGTTAAGACATTACAAATCACTTGCAGGCAAAGTTGTAATGCTGATAGATTCTTGTAAAACACCGTGATGCAATGGGAAATTGTTTTTCAAAATTAAATTGTTCTATTAATTTTAACAAGTTAATATTAATTATTGCTAATGGTTAATTAGTAGTATCTACTAATTTCTAGTAAAAGGAAAGTTGAATGATTATCCCACCATTGGCTGACTGTTGAGAAGTTTTCTTTGTAAACCCTGGTCACTAGAACTCACCTGTTCTGCACAGACTCCTGCATTACCCATTGCTAAATCAATTCATGTGGCAGGTCTTAGAGGAACCCTCTGCTATGGGTCAGTAAATAGGGTGCCAGGTGCTGCTTATCAATGCCCTGTTTTTAAGACTTGTTGTACATTGAGAATGCTTTTGTTTCTGCTTACAAAGAGTTAGCTTTACCAATGGATGCAATTTAATGCTAAAAAATAAGTTTATGCAAAAGCAGACATTTTGCTCCAATAGTGGAGCAGAGTTACAAAAACAAATTGAAAAAAACAGGGTATGATATTACAGTAATACTCAGGAATGAAGATTTTCTTTACCTACTCTTAGCTTGCTTATAAGGTAGGGTAACTAGCCTCTCTGGCTTACCCCATTAATAGGAAACCTAACAGAGGGCACCTTGGCACCTTTTCCACTTCAGCTGTAGCAGGTGGCTACCAGAGTCCCACAGTGTAGATGCCTAGAAGAACTTGTTTCCTCTTGAGATGGATTAACCTCTTCTTTCCTTTCTTTTTCTATTTATCTGACCCAAATTGGTTACGATTTGATGCTAGGACATCACATAATTTTCTGAGAGATTGTGTTATTTCTCTCCCCTTCTTTTTAAATATTAACATTACTATTTCATATGTTAATGTGTTAATTGCTTGCTTCAGATTTATCTTTCCTGATTACTGCCTCTTTTGCCTAAAGTGCAGTGGTATAACTTTACAAATTGTATATGAGGAACAATATTAATGTAGTACCTCATTCTAAAATGTGTAATATTTCACTTGATATGTACTTTGCTTGATTATTAGTATTTCTTAGACATTATGTATCTGAGGCATTTTTGTTTCTGTTCTTTTTGAAAGGATTATTTTAGTCATTTATCAGTTTATTCCATTTATGATTAGAATTTCAAAGAGGAAGTGCTGTTTGTGAAGCCAGTGGCCATGTGTTTGATCAGTTTCTTTAATTTATGCATAAAATTGCAGGTTCAGTTTTTGATAGGGTTTTTCTGTGAAATTATCAAAAAGTGCATGTCGCCTTTATTTTTCCAAAATGAGCTGCTCTTTTAACAAACCTCCTTGTTATAGAACACCATGCAACACTGAATTAGAAGAGTAAGAGAAAAAAGATATTTCTATGTCAAAACATTATTATTATTCCAACTCACGGACTGGAGGAAAAAAGGCATTTCTTCTTTTTGAATGCAGTGCTAAGGAGAGATACTGTATTGATAATGCAGGTGAATGGAGGCCAGAACTACCTGGGTAATGGCTGTGCAAGTCTCTGCGGCTTTCTCACAACTGTGTTTATGTCGCCTCGGGCTGTGAAGCTTTAGTTTTGAATAGGTTATTCATTTTGACACCTATTCAGCTCATAGAGTACCTGAGGCAGCCATGAGACAGAACTGGTCCGATTATTTCCAGTGAGTAATACTGAATATGAATTTTCTCTACTTTGTGAATCAGTCCTGTTTTCCTTTATGTAAGAGGTGTTTAAATGGTAACATAATGTGCGTTTGAATCACCTTATTTCTCTTCTGTTTCTGTTATATATAATGCATATAGGCTTTATATATAAACCATGCAAAAGATTGTTATTTTCTTTTACATGCTACAAAATCTGTTTTACCTCTTCACCACCATATTTGCTCATCACTTTCATTAAACAGAACTTTTCCACAGGGAAATACTATGCCCTACTGGTATGCATTCGCCAAAACATCTGAAAAAAATAATTTACCAAACAGGCCTTTTATTGTACAGTTGGTGTCCAAAGGCATATGAAAATGGTTTTGCTCCCTGAAGTGAATGACTAAAACATTTAAACAAGAGAAGTCAGAAGTACAGGGATTCATACATAATCAAGAGAACTAGCAGCATTTAATGTAATTATTTTTGAACAGAGTTTTTAGGACTAAAAGTTGTCAGCTATGCAGATTTTTAGAGGTCTTAGAATATTTTAGATGGACAGAATGGCTATCTTAGTTTAAAAAACAACAACAACAACAACAACAATGAATCCCAGTGAACTGAGTTCATGCCTTATCAAAGTGCTTCTGTATGCCATTTTTTTATATTATTTGTTCAGCTCTATCAATGACATTAACAATGCTGATGATGTCTTTTATCCAGGAAATGGAGCAGTGACTCGTTTTACTAAAAGCATTGAAGAGGCACTATGTAGAAGTCATGATCTACCTCACAGCTGTAATGGAGAGGAAAGTTTCTCCCTGTCCATTTGCAACATTGAACAGTTTTCTCCATAAATTTAATATTTCTACTTGGGCCATTGCTGACCTATTGCAAAAATGCCCAAAATGACCCATGATGCAAACTCTTTAGTTCTGCTGTGAGTGCTAAGCAAACTGCTTACCAATTGCAAGGAAGGCATTGCCATTTGAAGCTGAAACACAATGTTTTTCTAATATTGATTTGGGAATACAAGTATGTGAAGTTACGTTGTGTATCATAAACTGAACTCCATTCCCTTCACTTCTCTGAAACATCATGAAATACTGATCAGTTTATTTATGTAGTGTTGTATTTGCAGCCTTTGGGATCAGTTCCCAGACAGCGTTAGTTGGTCAGCCAGCAGCATGGCAAAGAGTCTAAAGAGACAACTTCAAAACTGTGAAAATGGTAGACTTCTAAGGAAAGTTGTCTGTTTTTTCAGGATAACCAGTAGCACTATAAAATATTTTTCACACAACCATTACCAAAACTGTAGCCAGTTTCTTTAAGTAACAAAACTTCTTACCAACACTCTGAGTAAAGCAACCCTTTACTTTGACTCATGCTCTGAGATACACAAAACTAGACTTTTAAAGTTAGGCTTAAAGAATTCCATGAAGAGATCCATCTGTTAATTTTTAAAATGTATGAAAAATGCTCTGAATCCTTCCATCTCTGACTTATTGAAACAAGCTATAAAGCGAAGAAAGTATAGGACTAGAGGTTTCACAGAGAACCCACACTCTCCATTTATAAAACTGACACCAATTGAACAGAATTTAATCCAGCAAGCTAAATACGTTTTTAACACAGACTAACTTCTTCGTGTATTTCACTGCTGAGGAAATCAATAGTCCATGGCTGTGAAAGCTAAAGAGAAGCTCTGTTAATTCATTAGCCAGTCTAGGTAACATGCTTATAATGTGGTCAGTTGACATAATGCTCCCTGGCCAGTGGATCAAAAAGATTATTATCCGTAGTACATCAGATCACAGTTGGCAGAGAAAGGGATGTTTTGGTTTGGGCATAGGCATCTTAATCACATCTCTGACAGAGTCAGCGGCTGAAAGGAGGAGGAGCTGAGGGAGTCAAAAGGAGTGCTTCTCCACTCTTTAAAATTTGTTTTAGCAGGTATGGCTTTCCTTTCACTTGACAGTATAGTAAAAACCATTTCCTCCTATTTCAATTTACTTTAACCATTCAACAAAACCTAGGGGAGCTCCTTCATATCTTTCCTGTGTTCCCTACATCTTTCCCAGATCTGCAACTGATAATTGCATATCTAATATATTCATCTCCTGCCCTTTGTTGTCAGTATTTTTTCTATTTTGTAACTAACTATACTGAAACGTGTTTTTTTTCCCCTGAAGTGCCAGCTCTGAGAAATTATAAATTATGATTTAGCCGATAGTTCCAGAGTTGGCAGACAGCATAGAAAATAATGAAAACTCATTATAATGATAGTTTGTCTGTTTGTTGGTCAGCTTATGTAACTTTTCTTCCTACGAGTACATGAGCAGGCAATGCGATCCCCTATTTTCAGTTTCTTTTCATGGTTTGAAGTCTGAAAGCTAAAAATATTCTTAAAATCAGTTATGTTTTTTGAAGAGGCACGTCACAAAAATAAAATTTGAACAAATTATGTAACACATCAATACATAATTCAATAGGGACTGTGATTTTAAATGGCTGTAAACTGCAGAAGTACTTCAGGTGATACATACGTTCTGAAGGGAGAGTCAGATCCCTGATCAAAACCACTCTCTGGCCAGAAATGTTATTTCTTTACAGTATGCTATGAGAACAATCCCACTGTTTATTTTCTAAATAACACTCTAGTGAAAGTCAGGTTTCCTAAATCATCCTAAGGGGCACATTGACCTGGTTGCTGTGTTGGATAGGATTGTGGCGCCGAAAACTGTGACACTTCCAGCACATCTCTCCCCAGCACTGTCTCTACACAGCGTGTTTTGTGTGGGATATGTTCATGTAAAACTCAGAATCAGTATTTAACCTACTGTTTCTAGCCCATCAAGGTGAAAAAATTACATAGGCTCACATAACTGACTGCAGCAATATGAAATATTTTCTGCTTTCTACTTCATTCCTTTTAGATGTGAGAAGATACAGATAAAATAATTTCTTAGATTTTGTGTATATAACCGCAAAATCAGAAGTCTTTGGGCTTTTGTTTTCATTTTAGATAAAGCCAAGAAAGATGGTTAAGTGTATTTACATTTGTTTGATTCTCTTTGTTATGAATAGTTTGAAGCTTTTGCTCTTTTTACAACAAAAAACCTAGCAGAGTTTGTTTACGAACTAGAGGTACATGGCTTTACCACACATTGCTACTCTGAATTTATGAAAATTCTGGTCTAGAACACAATGAACGCCAACACCAGTCTCTCATATCGCCTAGAGGGAAGCTCCCTTACTTGTATAAAACACAATTAGATCTACCAGCTACTGTCTTTAGCTTTATTATTTTGTCATGGATTTGTATTGCCTTTGTGTTGGAAAGTGCAACAGCCTTCTCATTTTAAGTTGGGTTATATTTTACCTCGCTCAGTTCATGACTGGTTGCACAACGGTTGTTTGGCACTGCTTAGAATGGCACTGCACCAGCAGAAATGGAAATAAATTGTAGCAAGGGAGCTTCTTAAACTGGCAAATGTTTGCAACAAAAATAAAAAAAAAGCAGCATATATCAGATCACAACCCATCTCATCCATCTTCAATGGTTTGGTGCACTCTCCTTTGGAGAATTTATCATCCGTAGCTGGACAACCTACAGGTCTTTCCATTTTGGTTATATTTTAGCCCAAACTTTTTCTTGGAATAACAACTGATTGTGTCATTATCAGTTTAATAATAAAGTACTCCAATGCACTAAATTCTATTACTATGCAACTGACTTTGATATAATCTACTGAATGAATCAATATCATTTTAAATATTAACAGAACATTTAAAAATATGGAGATATACTAAAACAAGAGCATAGCTACAATACAATATATTGTATTTTTCCAGAATAGCTAAAATGCAACATATTGTATTTTTCTAGAATAAGGAAATTCTCTGATTAGTCAGAGGACAGTGTTTGTAAAGAAACAGTTCTGTACTTGCTTCTCTAATTTTACTTGCAGTCATGCAGAGACAAATTTATTTAAAAATAGTTTAGAGTCATCAAATTTATTTTTATTATGATCATATTTAACTCTAAGCATAATGAATAGATATGCCTGTTTTGCCATTAAAGAAATGCCATTTATTCCATGGCAATGGAATAAATTCCATGGCAATTTCCAATGGCAAATACTCCATTACCTGGAGTAACCCAGGAGTTATGATCAGAACAGTGTATTATTCTGCGTTTTTTTAAAGAGAAGAAATACATGTATATGAGCCTGTGGCAGCAGGCATAAAACTTGAGGCCCGAGAAGAATAGTATAAACAGTGACTTAAAAATAAGTTAATAGTTTGTAAAGATGCACAACTTCTGAACCTCGAGCAGTGTTTAGCAGTCAAAATCCAATTCTTCAACAATTAGAACAATTACCTGGCAAATAATTTCACAAATTAATTGTTGCAAAATTTAATTCCAGAAATTTTGATTGTATTTTCAGTTGTCAGGCTTACAGACAATAATTTAAAAACATATTTAGTCTGAAAAGAAATAATGGCCTAGCAATAAGAAAGCAGCCTCAGGCTCAGAACAACATGCATGTCTGTTTGCATACCCTTAATTTCTTGCAGTTACATAGCATTCACAAAAGAAAAAATGTAGAATGATGGATTTGGTATGTAAAGCTTTTGAATAGGTTAGTACGCAAAAGTTTTCAAAAAATCTTTTTTAAATTAATTGTTCTACAGCTCCTTTCTTCAAACATAGTCCTTTGAATTTTTCAGGAAATGACGATGCACATGGCAAAAGGAAGTGGCTAGAGGTCTATCTTCCAAAAGCCCCTGATGATGTTTTCCTGACATGCGCTGTCCCAGTTTTATAAATTAGAAATCTGGTCATTTCAGATAAGTCTCTAAGCAATGCAGGCTGTCTCCCTTTCTAACACTTCTAAGATGCTTTGAAGCATTTTCTGAATTGTGTTGGTAACATAAGTGCAGAAAGATTTGAAGAATATAATAGCTGAAAAAGGTTACACACATAATTGACAGCGCCAATATAAAACATTGTCTACTCTGTTCTCTAACAAAGTAGATATTGCTTTCCTTTAGATTTGAAAAGAAACAAAGTAAAGCCGAAGTACCTTTCCTGCTAACTTTCTAAGTTAAAAGCAGAAAATATGTATTGTGAAGTGCCTCTTCCACAGTTGTGTACAATATTTGCCATACCATACACGTTAAAATAAAATACCCTCCTATCTTAGCGCATCAAGTAGTTTGCAGTTGCTTCTACTTATGGAAGGAAAACTGATATTTCAGAAAAAAATAATAATGCAGATCTGAGAAAAAATGAAACTTTGGGGGGATGTTTGTTTATTTTATATTGATGCTCATATTCTTCAGGCACATTTTCAAAAGCATTCAACTAAATTATTTGCTTAAAGTGAATATTAAAATGTGAAATACAGTCACAAAGAGAACCACTGGATGGAGCTGTTTGTTATGACTTTTATTTTATAGACTCACTCTGGGATATTAGAGACTTGTAGGTATAAACAAGCTAACCTTGAAAAGAAAGAGAATGAGGTACAAATGATAGAGGAAATATACAGAAACTTAGGTTCTTTATTAGAATTCAGAGCCTTATTACATAAACTATTGAATCAGGAGAGCTTGACTGAAGGAGGGCTTAGGACAAGACAAAGTTTGTGAGAAATCTGCAAATAAAGCTGAGGAGAAATTAAGTAGGAGCAAGAAAAATTACTGCAAATATTTGTCCTAATCTTATTGCAATAATATACTCTTCAGCTCTGTAATTGGATGTTTCTGTGCTTGAGTGTTTGCATGCTTTTCTTTTGCCTTGTCTGCCTTCCAGAATATAACACTTGCAAAATACTGAAACAGGCACTTTTTATTGACAAACAAGAAAAAAATAATTGTTAGGAACAATAACGAATGATAAATTTTGGGAACAACACTAAATCCACATCACTAGGTTTGTCCATGTTTTCTTCTAGAGAACTAACTGTTCTCTAAATTGTTTGAAATAAACAGGCAAAATTTGTGCAACGCACCAATAAACTCTTTCATATGCTAACTTGTACGCAGGGAAGTTCATTTTTTTATGAGGCAAATGATTTCTAAGTTCATGAAGGGGGAACAGACAAGCCTTTTCTTCATTTGTTTCATCTGGCTCAGAGCAGAGTGTGGGAAGGTAACTGCTGTGAAAACGTAAAGGGCAAACCCTTAAAGAACCTCCAGACAAATTCAGTTTATCGAGTGTCTCCTCCAGTTGTTCAAGTAAGACAAGAATTTAATGAAGAATTGAACAAAATCATTCTTAAAGGAGTATATTAATTCCCACCACAATCACTGCTGCATCTTTAAAAAAAGAATCTTGAATAATAAAGCTATTAGAGGGATAGTTCAGAGAGGTGTTAATGATTAAATGCTATTCAAACAATTAAATTCTAGCAAAAATAAACCCTAAAAACAGAGCCTTCTGCTGACAATGTCAGAACACTTTGGGGGGGGTGGGGAGGAACTGAAATAAAAGAAGTCTTGTTCAGGGGTTTGTGTCAAACAAAAAATCCCCCCCCCCCCAAATTCTCAAAAATTTGCTAGTCATTGCCCATATGATTGTTGTACCCTTTGATAATAGGTTGGGGGAGGATCATAAAATAGTAGCTGGTAGAGGTGAAAGAGATAAGCTTCGGAAGAGATCCATAAAATATTTATTGAAATCTCTTCTGTGTACTCAGGAAGCACACTGGGCTAGTGACAGTGATTAAATGTTCAGCATCTACATTGAGATATGCTGAGGTTTTAATGTACTGAATATTGACTGTATGATGAATCCCAGCAGTTGTTTCCTGCAGTTGCTCACAAGAGCAGGGAGAACCAAAAACACTACAGAAGATTCATGTACACAAAATAGGGTGTTAATGGCTTTGCTGAAAGGAGAACCTTCTCTTCAGTTTATGCATGTCACTAGTAATCTCTAAAAGCCTTTCAGACTTTCTGAACTGATTTACTCATGAGGGTTAAGAAGCCAGGATACTTGAATACTCCACTCATGGTTACTTTTAGGATGGGGCTTCCAAAAAAATATTGGAATCTAAGGATGACTTTTAAGACGAGTACTTTGCTTTTATTTTAAGCCATCTTTCAGCACTTGTGAAACAAATATTCTGGATCAGTGAGAATATACAGTTCAATACAATTAATCTCTGGCATGGCCCATAGAAGTATGGGAACATAAGAAAAGCATGGATCACCTTTTCAGATAGATATTCCTGGTACTGCAACATGTTTCATATGGCTGAGGGAGCTGGGACTGTTCAGCCTGGAGAGAGGAAGGCTCAGGTGGGGGGGATCTTATGCACCCTCATGGGAGGGTGCAAAGAAGATGGAGCCAGACTCTTCTCAGTGGTGCCCAGTGACAGGATGAGAGGCAATGAGCACAAACTGAAACACAGGAAATTCCACTTGAACACAAAAAAAACCACTTCTTCACTATGAGAGTGGTCAAACACTGAAACAGGTTACCCAGAAAGGTTGTGGAGTCTCCATTCTTGGAGATATTCAAACCCTGACTGGAAATGGCCTTCAGCAACCTGCTCTGCTTGAGCAGGGGGCTGGACCAGATAGTCTCCAGAGGTCCCTTCCAACCCCAACTATTCTGTGGTTCTCTGTACCTTCTCAGAGTTTTACCAGCATAATTCCCCTGCCTACATGTAGCTTTCAAACACAAAAACCTCCCAAGGTCCACAATTGTGACATTTTCTCAAAGTTAAAAATAGAAACGAGGTGAGGGAAGATGGCCAGTCTCTTCAGTTTTAAGAAATATTTGTAACTGATCAATGTATTGGAGAAGAACCTTTTCCAGAAACCTGTTGCTCTCAAAAGCTGTAAGTTGAATTTGGCCTGTGTGTATGTTTGAAGCCAATGCTTTCCACACACTGAGTCTTGTCTAATCTTCCACAAATTGTGGGCATTCTGCAAAGTAGGGTCTTATGGTTTGATAGGCATCATGTAGTAGTACTGTCACAGCTAAGAAATAAGGCAGGTAGTCACTGTGAGGTAGGTGCTGGAGCTCCCTTGTTCCCCATCCCAGTTATGCCCTGAATGGAGAAACTTCTGTAGGACAGAGACTTCAGGACAGTGGTGCTACATACTTCTGCACAGGTTGGGTTAAAAGACACCAAACCTTAGTCTCTTATACAGCTGAAGGAAGTGATCCTATGAACAAAAATGAGACTTAGAAACTATCCTTTGCTACCTCACTAAAGTAGATTTGCACATTTGAGAGTTTACACAGATTATAAGCAGGTTAACTGAATCTCCACTGTCTGTTTCTTTTATTAGCAAAATCAGAAAACTTTTTATCTTCTTCCAAAATATTTAAATTCCAAAATTAAAAATTCTTCCAAATTTTAGCATGTGTCAATAATAACATGTAGTTATTGGTATACAATAGCATGCTTGTAAGTATAAACAGTCCTTCCTGTGCTGGCTTGAACAATGTTTTGGGAGATAGGAAAGTGATCCCTTCAGTTACACAGCTGTTTCAAAACATCATTTTGAAAAATCATGCTGTTACTGAAAACTTGTTTTCAAAATGAAATGAACCTATTTTTTTTTCTGGTGAAAAAAATATATTAAATAATTAATTTTTTTAGTCATCATTAATTCATGCTGAAGTTGTCCAGCTGTTTATTCTCTTTGACCAAAATTAGACCAGAATGCTATAATTCCCATGAGTCCAGATGATTTTTCTGTAGAAAAGTCTTAATCGAGTTCAACAGAGAGTCCAGTGAGGAATAGTCAAAAAATAGTGAAGAAACACCAAAAAGTACCTTACAAACTTAACAAGAAAAAGATGTGCATGTAGCCATTGCAATGGAATATTCCTATATGCTAACCTATCACACTCTGCTGCCTGTAAGGGTGCACGCAAGCCCTCTTCTGGATGCCACTTGGCAAGCTGAAGAAGTTACAACACACTTTTCATCATGCTTTTCCCACTGGAGATTTCCATCCAGTCTAGGTTATCAGCTGAGTTGTTCCCATTTCAGCCACAATGAGCTGGCTGAACAGTTTAAATAGTACATCTTTGTCAAACTGGCTTATTTTGACTAAAAGGCTAATGAGTTATTAAGTAAACAGCTGAGCTTTCAGACTTGCAAAACCAAATTGAATACTGCAGTCAGCAAAAATAGCTTCAATTGCATTCCCAGGGAGATGCATTCATTTATGCCAGGAGCTGAATGTAGTTCTCAGTAAAACAATAAAGAGGTATGAAGTTACAGGACTTTCTTACTGACTCCATCAGTCACACCTCCACTGAAATGGCCCACTGCTTATCCCATCCAAAGATCTAAATACCCACTATTACTGTCACTCATTTTGAAGCTGAGATTTTGGAAATTCCTCCAGGCAACCAGTAACATGTCTTGTTCATTGATCATTCCTTTATTCCACAGACTACAATTTACTTTTCTTTACCAGCAGGAAAATGGGAGAAACAAACAGTAACTAGCTCATGTTGGCTGTTGTAGACTTGAATTATTGGTGCTTTCTTTACTCTCAGATATACACCCTGCAAAAAGACAAGACTTGGGTATTTTATTCAGTTCTCATGTTCAGCTCATCTCTGATGCTCACTCATTATTGCAAAAAGAAAGAAAAACATGAGATTGAGAGATTAAATGAGATTAAAGATGAGACAAAAAAAATCCAGGAGTCAGAAATCATAGGTGTTAATCAGGTTTCTGAAGACAAACATAAGGTAGGGAAAGGTAGAAAAAGGGAAATTTCTGTCTGTCTCATTTCATATTAAGTGTCACCTAGATATCTAATGAGTCTAGACTTTTTTATCATTCATCTTCTGCAGTTTTCTGTTATGTGTTAGAGCATTGCTTAAAACATAAAACATGTTTTATTATTCCTTTATAACTCAGTATATTTCTTTTATAGTCTGCTGAATATCAGACACTATTAGGTCAAAATATTTTAAGTAATTCAAATGATATATATTATTTCTTCATGGACTCAGAATTTTTCAAAAATGTTTATGATCACACCTGCCATAAAAAATAAAATACAGGAAAATAAAAGTTAAGAGTCACCTCACGTTTGGCAAATAAAATGGATCAAAAAACAATTTTTCTGGCTCCATATGATACAGTTCAGGCATTTCCTGAGCTACACACCATCCAGCTATTAGGTGACCTATATTTACATGGGAATGTGTGCATAATCATAAATGATATGGAAAAAGGAAGCAAACAATGATGTGACTAAGTTTGTTAGTGGTAGTAAGCTATTCAGGGTAGTAAGAATGGAGGCTATGAAGAATTACAGAAGAGTTCTGCACTGGGTGATAGTATGGAAGATAAAAATCAACATATACCTATACAAGTCAACATATTACCTATGAAAAAGTAAAATAATACAGGTTGGGGGGAAAAACAATTTCAGCTTTACACATGCAATGGTGATCTTTCTATTATTCCTCCAGAAAAAGATCTAGGTGTTATTACATACAGTCTGATGTAAACACTGGCTCAGTGATCAAAAACGTTCAAAAAAAGAAAAAGAAGTTAGATGATTAAGAAAGCAACAGGGAGCAAAACAGCAAGCCTCTCTGTATAAATACTCCGGAAAGCTGCATCTTGAATACTGGGTGCCATTTGGTTTCCCTTTCCTTTAAAGGCATACAGTAGATCTCAGAAAGGCTTATAGAAGGGCACCAAGGCAGACCAGTGATATGGAGGAATTAGGACACTTCAGCTTGGAAAAGAAAGGCTGAGGATAACAGTGGAAGGGAATGATGCAAACATCATGGAAAGAGTGAATAGAAAATGCTTGTCTACTGTGTCATCTTACAGAAGAACTACCAGGAACATCATATTAAACTAAAAGGCGCCTTAACATAAAGATACCACCTTTGGTTCAGGAAGTCCCAGAGCTGAAAACCATTAAATTTGGGGAGGGTTTATCAGGGAAGGTATACACTCACTCCCTTCCGATAGTCTGTCTTCTTCCTCTGCTGTATGTTGTTGTGGAGATGGGATACTGAAATGAACTGCCAGTCTAATCCAGGATGACTGTTCTTGTGCTAGAAAGTCACACATGTACTATTGCAATCAATTGTGAAATGAGATATTTCCTTCTCCTAACTCAGCCTTTAGAAAAGGACATCTGAAATTTAAATTTCTGGGAAAAGTGTTACTTATTTTCTGATAGCACTTAGAGAAAGGTTTTGATTTGAAGCTCTAATTTGTTTCTCTTTCAGGGAAAGTATGAGAGTATATCCTTCATTTTGCGAGGTCTTAGATGAAGTCCTTTCCCTTAGCTAGCTAAAAACTAACATGACATTCCTGATATTTTTGAAGTAAAAACAAGTAGAAAAGAGTTAAATAATATTAAGCCAAATACCTCTAACAGAGATTTTAAAAGGAGATGGAGGAAGCAAAGTCAATTTAAAGAATATTCTATCAAATTTTCACTGGTGTAAGTGATACCATCCATTTATCGTTTAGAAAGGATAGAGTCAAACAGTAGAGGTTTCTGAAAATACAAACTGAATCTCTCCTGTAAAGAAAAATTAAGCTATAAACCTTTTAGACAGTGTATCCTTACAGAGATTAAAGGGCTTCAGCTTTGATATTAATATTATAAAAAAGAAGAAAAAAATTAAAAATATGTAATTTTAACCTTTCTTTTTTTTTTCTAATTTTATCTAAAATTTTTCATCCATTCTGTTCAAGCCTAATGCATCTAGTTTCTGGGTTTTTAAAGAATATCAGACAAATACCTGAGCTTTATTCTGGAATTTATGTGATTTTCAGTGATCTGCTGTTTAAAGTTCCACACGTGAGAGACATTTTGCCTTTTCATTCTTACGTATTGAAAAGTCTTTATATGAACTTTAATTTAGTTTAGTTTTTAAAGGGTGACTGTCTTTACGTAAAATGTTTTTTGAAAGGCTTGGGGAAAAACTGGGGATATTATTGTAAAAATACAGGAAAATTCTGCCTTGTGTATGAATATATGCTTTCCAGTGATGTGAAAAGCAAATCTAAAGACAGAATTGGTTCCTAGCATTTCAATAAAAGCAAAATAGGTTTTCAAGATTCAGCAAGGCATTCTGGTTGCTGTACTTGTCTATAAGGAAGAATAAATAATGTCAAATAACTTTAAGTTTCAAATATAATAGCTATACCAGAAGTATCTAACAACCTAAAACATGCTGATGTGAAGCTAAAGTACAAGCTGAGATTGTTAGGAAAAGTTTTTTCAACATCTACAATTCAAGGACAGAAAGGTTAAAGTGAGATTAGATTAAAAAATGTCAGATAATACTCATGTTTTAAAATAAATTTTAACATATTATAAGGGAAAAAGACAATTAAGAAGTCACAGTCACATTACAACCTCAAAATGAAATAGCAATTGACTGTTTGTACTATCACATTTTTATATTTAGATAGTTATAATCCAGTCAGTTTAATTCTAGTTCACATTTATGTAATTGTTCTATTTTTCTCATGAAAATAGATTTATGTCATCTTTGTTTCTCACATGGAAATAAGGCATTCTTTTGCTCTGATGTTTATACGTGAAAAGATCATTTTGACATGTCTAAATGACAAACAGTAGGTTCACACAGAGCAGTTCTAATTCCTCAGCTGAAATCATCTAGTCCAGGGCTGTTCCAGCTACCTGGCACTGCTACAAAAGGAACACGCTGTTCCTTTTGTGTCTGGACAGCTGTGGATTTTGCTGATGGTGTCCAGTCTTTCTGTTTCTTTCTCATAATCATATATTTTTTTCAAATGATCACATTTTCATATATAAGCCTCAAAAATTGTCATTCAAATTTCAGAGATTTCTTAATCTGAATAATATGGAGAAACTATAATTAAACATATTTTCACATTGATCAGATTTTCTTCAGGATGTTACTCTGCCCCATTTTATGTTTTTTGTTTTCATCTTGACAAGTCTGCACTTTAAAAATTTATAGTAATTGGTATCTCCTGGGTACAGCATGGAGTGGGAAATGCTAGTTTATCTGTCATTTTATGCGTTTTACCTTAGTGCTGGTTTATTCATTAGATAATCCATTGTGTGCATTTCTACAAGATGTCACTATTTGAAGCTAAACCAATGCTTTTTAAGTCTTTAAAAAAAATTACCAGAGTATATACTGGTTGAACAAGTGAACACTTACTATTTTCTGCATACTTTTGTGGGAAGTGAGTGAACAGTGATTTGGACTGTGGTTTGTTACTTTTGAATAATATGGTTAGTGTTGCTTTTAAACCTCACTTACCAGGGCATCTTCCCACTAGCAATTTAAAGGACTTTCATGGTGCTGAAATAAACGTAACTTTCTGCCTGCAATAGCTAGGTATACACTGTGATTCTGGATTTCCAATACTCTTATGGCATTTTTTTTTCTTTTTCTGCAATAAACCTGTCCTAAATATTTTTTTTTCCTGGTAAGTTATCATAAACATTTATTTTTGTAGTGTGTCATAGCCATATTCAGAGTCCATGGGGTCAGACTGATTAGTGCCCAGGTGCACGACTGCAGTGACCTCCAGCATCAAGGTTTTTCATTTGCAGGGCTAATTGGGAGAAATGGCCATGACAGAGGGCCCGTTACAGATTGCGACAATCAAACATCTGAGCTGTCACAAGGATCTCCTCATGAGGCTAAGTGAAGGAATTCCTGAGAAATTTGCCTTGGAGCAATTAAAATAAAAAGTTTGCAGCCTATTACTTGCTCAGTGAAAGGGCAGGGTTTCCTGTAATGGAGCTCGACAGATACTTGCTTTAGCCGGTAATGTGATCATGAACCTGCAACATACGGTCAGACACATTCACTTCACATTCGCTTCTGGTAACTGGTGAAAAATTACTTTTGAAATCGAAAGACCTGCAATTGATAGCTTTCTAATGATGAGTGATGTGGTTACACCAAGTTGTCAAGAAATATTCTTCTCAAATTCCAGAGATCTTCTGTTTTGTATCTTTACTTCCAAAATTATTTTTGGCTCTACTTAAAAATTTACTGAAGTGTTGTTGTTTGCAGTGTCATTCTGTATATTGTAAAATGATTCTGGTCTCACAGGAATGTGGCAATTCACCGAAGCTGTGTTGTTGTGCATGCAATTAGTATAAGCTGTATCATATCCTACTGGAATCCACACAGGGGTGACGGAGTACAATGTGTTTTGATTAATGACAGTCAGTATTTAAAATCAAAAGTATGTGGAGAACTTCTTTCCCTAATTTTACAAGCCAGTTGCTAATGACAAAAGCTATTCAGTTTTCATTATTTCTTGTGATTCTCCAAAATCCCTTTTAATATTTTCACATATTTCTTATTTTAGTTGTATTTCTTTCTGCAAGAGACCAAGGAACATTATCTTGGGATATTATTGCAGTGACAATGGTCTTGAAAAGCCAAAATTCATAGTTATTACTGGTACTACTGATGACCTAGGCAAGACTTGGGAATTTTATTCTTTTGTCATTGACATTTGCTTTGAGTAAGATAGCTTGATATGTTCATTAAAAAAAAAGAAGAAAAAAACCCCATGAATACTGTCTCTGTACTTCAACTGTAATTGATTGTTATCATGCTCTGTTAGTGGAAAATGAAGAATTTTCCTAACATGGATTTTCCTACCATGCAAGATTAATATCTCAAATTTTTACATGGAAAAGGCAGGGTACCGTGTTAGCATAAGCATCTCCTGTCCCAGGTTCCCTAGGCAGTGATCGAAGAGGTATGCTATGCTAATCATAAACATTACAGAATGATGCAAGGAAAGGCAACAGCAGATTAGGCAGCTGTTCTCCAGGAAAGGGTAGGGGGATGATAATGGATTGCAGACTTGGACCTGAGTCAATACCATGCTGTTGCAGAAAAGTGAAAACACTGGAACACGTGGTCCTCGGCTCTGCTTAACACTGCCAATGTCTGAGCTGGAAGACTTTGTCCTAGTTGGTCAGTGAGAATGATCAGAGGTCTAAGAAATGTGATGCACGAAGAGAGATCAAATGAATTGGGATTGTTTAGCTTGGAGAAAGAAGGAAGACATGAATACAGCCTCCTGAAAGTAGGGTCTCCTGAAATCCAGCATTATTATTCAACTTTTGGCCTAAGTAAATTACTTATCTTCTTCTGTCTTCTGACATGTCCTAATAGATGTAAGACATAGATATCTGTACAGTAGCTTGCCAGTAAGCCCAAAGATTTTGTCCTGTGTGCACATATCTGTGAATGTAATCATTCCCTTTGAAAAAAAATACTTCTTAACATCAACTCATTGAAAGTTGAGACCATTATATTTTATTTATTCAGAGATCCTTGTTCTCTAATTTCCTGACTGCAAACAAATCCAAATATAATAGAGTTGTAAGCTGAAGCCACTAATAAAGATTAGAGTTGTTTAAAATATTTTGGCTATGCACTGGAAATGAGACAGTCAGTATTAAGGTGAATGTGTGAAGACAGACAGAAAGAGAGAATATGTGAGGTTCAGCAGTGTTCTGGTAAGAAAGTGATTGTGTAGGTGGACTTCCAAAGACATCTCTGAATAATATCTGTGCAGTGGGTTCCTGATGGAAATGACAGTATTCAGTTCAGTGTCTGACATGAGAGAGGTAAGGGAAAAAATAATGAGAGGAGAAAAAAATAAAACTTGTTTCATTAATCAACTTGTTAAGCAAGAGGAACTGTTCTCCAATGGGCTGTCTATGAGAGCTAAGGTGAGAAGTGGAAAGGAAGTTTTATTAAAGAAGACTGATAGCTTAAAGTGAAACATGGCAGACTGTGAGCACTTTTTAGCTAAGTCATAATGGCCAGATTTTGGGGGACACTGGTAAGAAGAGATTTTCTTAGTGTTAGAGTACTATATAAACCAGTTGTAATACAGAAGATTATTTCAGAAAGCAACTAGTAAAATGAAACAGTAGATGATAAAGTGTACTTCTGCTCACTATTTAAGTCTACTCTTCATGCTCTTGAGAAGCTAGAGAGACATAGAGGTATCTTCTCTGTTCCATCTGCTCATTCAGGGCTCTGAATTACTCTGCTGGGATCTGCACACATATTTAGAAATCAACATCGGAAGTATCCTAAGTGTGCTCTGCAAAACTGAAAATGTACAGTAATTATATATATATATATATCATGCATATTGACTCAAAATACCATCCTTTCTTTAAAAAATTACCCACAGGACAAACATTACATTTCTGGAAGCTGAAAATGTATTGATTTTTCAGTACAAAGACTAACAGTAACATTTTTTCAATTACTTTTTTTTTTTTAACTTATGACCTGAACCAATCTTTATGAATAAACAGGTAATGGTTATGCTGTTTTGGTTCTATCCTCTGGTGTATAAGCAAATGCCTATTTCAGTATCTAAATTTCATGAGCAATTTTGGGGGGGGAGGGGAAAAGGATTTTTCAATGCAATTAGTAAATATGGAAGGCACAGCCTTATTTTAGACGTAGTGGAATTACAAAAGCCCATAGATACTGATGGGCTGCCTTCTACTTAAGACAGAAGTAGACTATGTGAACAAATATTGGCACTTCTTACCATCACAGAGAATTTATCTTGTGAGATGCATTCATTTGATCTAGACCGCTTTTTCAGCTGTGTTAAGGAGGGAAATCCTGTAATGAAATGTTTGTGCCTATGTCCTGCTAGTTAAAGCCTTCTCTTCTATGCCATACTGGAACAATGCTTTCTGTATCATTTTTATTTGAAAAAAAAAAAAAAGTTTCACATACACATATAAAGTTATTAACCAAAGATTTAACTGTATACCCAGAGGAAAAAAGTTACAGAGTTTCAGTAAAACCTGTTGAAACATGCTAGGAACATCTGAAAATGTTTTTCACTTCTATGCCATGATAAGGAGTTATGAAGGTCAAGTTTGTTTCAGCAGACACAGGCTTTTTCATTATTAAACACCAGAAGCTGCATTAATGGAACTTCTATCCTCCCTGCTGCCCCCAGCCCCTGGATGCATTGCTCTATCAGCTTGTCCTTCTCCTGCCTCACTTTCCACCAAATTCCACTTGCTATTCAGAAACATCTGTTCATCTGACCAATGTCAGTCTGAGCTTGGCTGGTTAAATTTTATGGCAAAGTCATGGAGCATATGGAACCAGGTCTCATAAGAAATATTAATTAATATCACAGTAAGAGATACTACTATCACTGATTAAAACAAAACAGGTTAACTTCAGACAATTCAAGGGTTCTGTTTTTGTGTGAAAAAGAGGAAGATGAAATTGTTCTACAAATTCTGTCTGTTTTATGAGAGTACGTCTATAAGACAAACTTCAATAGGTATTTAAAAAAATACTGTGGAGGGTCATGACAGGGTTAAACTGGTGGAAAGTTGCAAGCAGCAAGCAACAGGAGCCTCAGACAAACGTACCCAAGGACACCGGTGCAGSTGGGAAYGATACATCCTGAGAAAGTACAGATAAACCAGCAGAAGCCAGTGGGAACCAAGGTTAAGGGCAAGACAGCCTTTCCAAACAAGYAGCAAGGTACAAGGYRYGACCGCTGCGTGCGTGATCGGTGCAATGATTGGCTCCCTGTGRCATAATCTGCACGATGATTGGCCTAGCAAAGTGTGTCTGTGAAACCACTGAAGCAGCTAACTTTTTAAATATGCTCAGAAATAAACAATAAAGGTCTCAGGACGCAACCCCTCCCTGAGTCCGTGCCATTCATCCGCCACAAAATACCACCTACTTTATGACTGAAATCAGCTTACTGGGTAAAGGCAGGTAGTATGTCAATGACAGTACACTCTGTGAACCAGAAACTGGTCTCCATTGTGTTATGTGACCTTTGACAGGAGAGCTTTAATAATGCTTTCAAATCAAAAAATTATGAGCTTAACAAAAAATTATGAAGTTTTTCTTGATTTCATGTGAATTATACTTGATTGGCAGACGATGGTACGTAATTTGTTTGGCAGAATGTTATTATTGCATAATTTGGAATATAATTATCATTAGCATGATTCCTTTCAGTTATGCATATAAACAGAAACAGAATAGGAAGACTGCTGTGTCTCCAACAGAGATGGAAATCGTATGGTATTCTAAGAGACTGTTGGGTTCAAGCGCTTAACTGTTTCTTGTTTGATTTCTCTTCACATTTATTTATATGCACAAAAATATTACAATATTCCAAAGAAAACCTTGGCATCTCTTTTCTCATAAATATAGAAATTGGGACATCAGCAATGGAATGTAATAGTTAATGCTATCACCTTGGTAAACTATCACCTTGGTACTTGAAATAATTACCTTATGCCTGATGCAGATTTTTAATGTCAGTTTAAATAAAGTTTCAGAACTGGATCTCTCCTCTGTTCCTAAATATAGATGGATTTTTCAGGAATACTGACTCCTATCAAACTCCATCCAAGAGAAGGAGAATCAAAGGGCTTTTACACTTGTGACAATATGGCTTCTTTCTGTAAGTGAAATGAATGAGTTTAAGAACATAATTTTAAGTTGAATATTTTTTCCTTTTTTTTAAATTATGGTCCTTCTTTGGCATATCCATTTGATTCATTGTAATTTTCATTGTAATTATGGATCACAGGATTTGGCCCTAAAGTACTATGAAGTGGGAGTAGGGTCAAGCACACTAAGATCAGCTGTTTATAGTGTGACAATCTCACCACATAGGAAAAAAAAAAGTCATTAAATGAACCATTTTAAATCAATTATCTCCTTTTAAAAAAGAAAATCAATCAGTTAAGCATGCAAACAAAAGCAGCCCGATTTTACAGCTTGAACTGTAAAATCTAAATCTGGAGTTCTCATTGCTTAAATTACAAAATTAACATAATCTGGTCATAACAGATTTGGTGATATAATGCTTTGACCAAAGCAGCAGCCATTTTTTGTCTGTTGGTGTATTTTTAAGTCAAATAAACTGTTCTTTACTCAGCACTAACTGTGGACTACGTAGCAAGGATGTATGACTCTCTGACTTTAAAATTAGTTTGTTCTTTTCGTTGTTAACAGTTTTACACAGGCAGAACAGAGAGGTTCTACCTAATTCTGACATTTATGAAATTTTCAGTCTTTTCTTTTCCTTTATCTCACAAAAAAATGCTACCATATACCTGTGTAATATGAAAATTATATGAACATTCAGAAAGCATGAACCTTCCTTTGTACTTGAAATATTCTACACACTTCTCCAAGTTGTATCCTTTTGCTGTTGTGTGCAAGCTTACAAATCGCTTGTAGACTTGAGCTAGTTCAATGCTTTAACCGTGGAACACCAAGAAAAATAATTCAAGGACATCAGTGAGTTAAGTCATGTTTTTCAGAGCATATTTGTTTTTATTCAGCTTTAGCCCTGAGCTGCTTGGTCACTGTACCACTCTTCCCAGTGCTGTGGATTCACAAGGGCTATTTTGGTACAGAGCCTTGTGGAAGTAGAGAGACAGCACAGGCCATAGGTCTTCACGTCACTGTGAACCCTGGAGAGCATGGGGAAAGAGTTGCAAAGAGGGATGGCACGGAGTCAGTCTCAATAAGTAGGACTTACTGGTAATCAGCTTAGTGCCAGGCTATTTGAAAGACACTGGCTGAAAATCATGTTGTTTTCTGTGTATTGCACATCACAGTACTTGGATTTCCAGGTGCTTTCATCATCCTAATCCCCTTTTACCCTAGCTGGGAGAGTAGCAGTCAATGGAGAGTTGACTGTTGTGCAATTCTGATGAGTTTTAAACCATTAATGAATCCTACTACCCGTAGCTGTTTTGCTGCTCTGCCAGCCACACGGTAGGATGCTGCTGCTGTGATAAACCTTATTGTACATCTGTCTCTCAGTATGTTAGCTTTTCTTGAAAGAGGACAATCTTTCTTGCAAAGGAGAGACTTCCTCAACATGAACTTTTACTGTTCTTCGACAATACAAAACGTAACAAACTCTGATGACAAAGGGACGTCACATCTGGTGACCCTATGCAGCAGCATTACATTAGGGTGACCCAACACTGCCTTCATACTGGCATAGTTTAGTGTTCACATGTGAAACTGCTTCCTAAAAACAAAGGAGACTTTTCTTGTGCAAAAGTAGCCCCCACATCTTGTACATACAAATCCATGCTTTGATTTGGTACATCCACTCTCCCTGCGCTCAAGGAAGTTTGACAGCATTCTCCTTCCACATAGGGTTTCTGACCATCTCAGCTCTGCTGGGAGAGGTAATGCACAAGGAGCAGCTGTGGAGCAGCTTACAGCAGCAAGGCTCCAGATCATATATGCAGAATTCACAAGAACTGCCTTGTCAGTTGAAATAAACTTCCTCAGCTCCTTCGAAATACCAAATGGCGCTCAGCTTGGGTAACCAGAAGTTATCATTAGGTCAGTCTATTGAGAAGACTACTTGTTGCATGGTCTACAAAAATTTGACAAGTTAGGTATAGGGCAATCGCCCCCCCTCCCATCCTCAAACTTGACTTGCAATAAAAACTTGCCATTTGGACTGTAAGAAACCTGGAAGATAACTTTTTTGTATCTTTTGTTTCTCACAGTTTATTTTTTGCTCTTCCAAGGAAGTCATATATTCCATTTTTTTCCTCCTATCTTGACAAGTGAAGGCACCAAATAAAAACTTTGCTAAGGATTAGTAAAAACAGATCTTATTTATATTGAAACTGAAACACACCTTTTTTTGTTCAGTTTTGGCTGGGATGTGGTTTACTTCTGTAGAATAGAACATTGTCATGACACATATAGGAAAACCATTCAACTGCTCTACTTACATAGGAAAAAGGAAGACGGAGTTCAGCACATGCTGATATAAATTATACTAATTCATCCTTAAGTGTGATAATTTATGTGACCATGTTTTCAAAACTTGAGTTGATGTAGCGTCCAGAAATGCATAAATATACTATTATGTACTGCAGATGTCCCCTGTGTCTCACAGTGATATAAAAACTGAAAAATAGTAATTATCTAAGTAGATGTGTTTTATGAATACAGTGTAGCCCCTCAATTTTGAAACCATAATGAAATCCTTAGTAGTTTTCAGTGTTTTCCTAATCTTCTTTTGACAGCAATATGTTAGGAAATGCTAAATTTTATACCACATTTACTAATTACACATTAGAAGCATAGTAGTACACATATTTTAAGCTTTGCTTTGCTGTGTACACCTGTTGGGGAACATAGGCTAAACTATAAAAATCTTAATATCCATTAAGATTGGGATGGTGGTTTCAAAGATAATTGCATTTATATAAGATATTGTACAAGGTTCAGACAACACTATCAAAAATTCCTTTTAAGGCTTAAGGACATACAGGAAATAAAGATAAAACTTTACTGGAAAAGAAGTAGGACTAAACAGATAGTGAAATGTATTAATCCCTTTTTACTGATGTACTCTGCTAATTTACCATCTCGAGTTTAGGTCCTTAATTGATGTATAAAAATACAGCTATAATCAGTAAAATATCAATACACATATTTAACACTAAGTATGAGCTCTTAGATTTGAAACAACTTTAGAGTAGATGTCACCAATAAGCATCTAATTCAGATTTAGGAAGACAGGTTCTCTGCTAATTAGATACCAATAGATTGTTAAAAGTGTAGGTATCGAACATTAATATAGCACTTACAAATGACAAGCTCAACTGTCATGTAATTAGTGCAAAGTTACATAAGCAGTAAATGTAAGAGATCAGGTCCTCAGGGATTTAATCAAGTTTCTTTGTTTTTATGTACTTGAGTTTTCCACGACAACTGCAAAGCTCAAGGGCCCTGAATTAAACACCAAAAAGACCCAGAAAGCAGGGCTTTGCCTTTTCTTCATTAAGCCTATCAATACGCTGAAAAAGGAAGTGCAATATATGACAACTACTGAATGTACAGTAAATGCTCATTAGTAGCTCAATGTCTCACTCAACGCCTTAGTCTATTCCTTACTTTGGGATCATTAGTTTAGATCTTCTCTTTTTGCCTAGTTAAGATCCATCTTTATTTACTTTCTCTTCATGTAAATACCTTGTTCTTTCATACGCCCACAGCGAAAAATTGCAGCAAAACTCCAAGCTTCATCAAAAAAAAAAAAAAAAAAAAAAAAGGTAGCATAATAACGAGGTAGTGTTATAGACAGGGAACATACAGAGATTTGCTCCTCCTTTGCCCGGCCGCCGGGCCCGTCCCCCCGCCCCGAGGGCGCAGGGCCCCGTGGGAGCCGGGGCAGCAGCAGCCCCGGGGGGCGTCGAGCACCGCCGCGGGGCCGAGCAGGGGCCAGGTCGCGGCGGGGCTGGGCGGGGGGAGCCCGGGGGGGGTCTCAGAACATGTCTGTCTGAATAGCTTTAAAAGCTGTAAATAAAGGATTGATTTTAGATTAAACACATCTGAAATTTTGTTTCTGTTCTAGTTCTTCCTGCTTGTTTTTAAGTATACCAAAAAGCATTACTTTTGTGACCATAAGTAGCACTGAATTTTTCTTTCAGGGTAATATATTATTTAAATTATTTACTTTCCTTCCCTCTCCTAAAGTGGTCACCAGAAGGGCTTGAACTGGTAGCAGAGTGTACAGAAGGTCAATGCTGTTTAATTTGCACTGGGAAGCTTCCCGACTTTCGCCCAGGTCTGAATTTACCGTTGCACAGAGTGAAAACACGTGTATTCTCTTTGGTTTCCCAATAACAGCACTGCTAACAGTTAAAGGAGGATATGTAAGGGGATGAAATGCTTTTGGTCCATTTATACTTTTGAGAAAGAAAGAAATAAGGAAGGAAGAAGAATCTTGGTTTCCTTCTCTTTTCCTCATGCCATACACTGGTAGCACCGATGAGCTGGTAAGTGAGCGGTAACAAGGTGCTCAGGTTACAGCTTGTTCCCTTACAGAGCAAAAGGAAATAAGGAACGAATCAAGACTCTCTCGGCCTTCTCCTCCCAGGACTGTGAATTTATGCTCAATGTTGTAATCTGAGAAAATAAATTTATAATCTGTGTTTTAGAATTTGATTATACAATGATCGTACATAACTTCCTGAGCTCCCTCTGGGCTTGTGATTTTATGAGTTTGTGATTTTAAAGCAAATTACGTATTTTTATTGCTTTTGAGCCAGCTAGAAAAGTCATTTGATCTCCGCAGGCTTATGCAATACAGATATCTTAACCTAAACTTTTAGATGAAGTAGAATATTGTTTGGGTTTGCTTTATTCATCGGCTAATTTATTTTCCTACACACAGTGTCCAGAGGCTGATTTTTTTCTTATATGGTTATGGCTTTCATTCATGGCAAAATATAAATAAATTGTAGCCCTAAAATATTAGAGCTAATCATTGCTGTTTTCTTTGCAACAACTTGCGAATACAAAAGCAACCAAATTCTGTTCTGATACTTCCCATAGGAACACCAAATGGTGGTTTATGAATATCATTAATATAATATGCAAATGATGTTTGGCTTTTGCTCCTCTATTTGGGGTAACCTAGTCAATCAGTCAGATGTTACTAATGAGCACGTTGATGAAAGCTTATCCAGCTGCTGAGAAGGTCATTGAAATGAGAGACCCTGCTCTCTCTTCACTTGCCCTACATCTAGAATACCGCATGTAGCAATGCTTTGACTGATGTTTAACTGAAGTCACTTGTGTGTTAATTAGGGAATATGAAGTGAGTTGCTGCAACATTTCCTACAACATAAATATATCATAATATAAGCTAAAGGGATTAATTTAATTATATGTGTATTGTTAAGGATTTTTCAAAATAAAATCAAGATAGCAAATTGTGAAGGCTTCTTATGATCAGAAAATGCATTTAAACATAAAGAAAGATTGTTTTCTAGACAGAAGAAGAACCAACACCAGACAGTACATTTAGGGCTGAGTTGTTTGTTTTTCAGTTACAATTTTATCCAAATTTTTTTCCAATCACTTTTTTTCAAAGAAACAGAAGTAAAATTTAACTTCAGCTCTTCCTAATTAAAACTCCATACTGTTGCATAGACACTCACGCAGTTTTAAAAAACCCTCTAGCTGACTGGAATAGTTGCATAGGATAATGTTACACAGGACATTAAATCTCTCAAACAGGACAGTTGTTTTTTGTCTGGATGGTAATGGAAGTCTTCACTGCAAGGGTCCTTGTAGCAGCATTTTCAGCTGGATCAGAAGAAACTCCCCTATCTCCTCTTCTGCTCAGTTCATATATATTCCAGCTGGCCATGGTCCTATATGACCACTCCAGCAACATGCATAATTCACCAGTATTGATTGTCTTAATCTACATACAAAACATCTCCTGACTGTCTTACATGATGATTTCTGCATCTACAGTAACAGTTTCTACTATTCACAATTATGTATAGGTTGGTCAACTCTGCAGCAGGAACCACCTGAAGTGCTCTAGGACAGCCAGATTCCCCACCCAGGATGTTTATTGCCACATTCAAACGTACAAATTGGTCTATGCGCAGCAGGAGCTGCCTGGGGCAATCTTTAGACCCTTCCAGAATTCTTACCTGGAGAGCTCATGCAGCAATTAGTCAAATATTTTGTTGTGAAGGTGGCTGGGAGTTCAGTCAATCACCTTGTCTCAAGTGGGTCCATTGTCTCAAGTGAGCCCACTGTCTCACCTATGCAAACACCACCTGGGGAGCTCCTGCATCACTCAGGGAATTAATGACTTAAGTGCACTGGGTGTTTACAGAGGCCCAATCCTGATGCCCAGCTACACCACAATTATTACTATAGAATAGATTTGAATTTCAACCTCATATGTCCCTTATAACTTAAATTCCAGAGCTTTTGCCACAGTATGTTTTCCACTTAAATATATGGCTTGAAACAAAAATTCCTAAAAGGAAAAATTGCAGAACAATACTTTAAAGTTTGCATAAAACAATTTGAAACAATGACTTAAAATGCTGAAACTAGGAACAAAATGTCATGCACCAAAAAAAAAAAAAATTAATTTGATTATTGATAGTTTTGAATGTGAGTATAGCTGGGAATGCAGGAGCATCGTGCCATTTCTTTGCTTTGGATTGCAATAGAATTTTACATTGACCTAAAAAGTTGACTCTTAGACTACTGCATTATACAGAAATATCACCATACAGTGAATGTTTTTTGGAAGGTTTTGTTCCATGAAAGTTTGATTATTATGGCTTTAGTCAAAAATAGATGGCTTAAGGATAGCTCAGCTGAGGAAAGAACTGAGGCAAGAAAGTCTATGTGCCTGGAAACTTCAATTCTGACAGAATACTATTCCTGAGAAATCTAAAACAGTTGTTTCATTATTTTAATAATACATTTCAGTATTATATTTCTTAGTGGCCTTTTATGGTGGAGATACTTCTGCTGAAGGTTTGAACCTTTGGACAAGGAGTACCCCTCCTTGTCTGCATAGCTTCTTCAAATTTAGCTTAACTCCTGTAGGGAATTTCTGGAAGGGAAATATCACATCCTAAGAAATCACAGCAATGTTGATAATCTTTTCTATGAAAGCAATCATCTGCTGGTTAGCTGAAATGCAGCTTGTAAAATCCCTGATCAAGTTAAGCTTAAAATGGAGGGCACTTCACTAAAACTGTAGACCCAGCATGACAAGTACTTCTGGAATACATCTTGTCTCTGCATCTTATGTTCAGCTGCAGTAAAACCTATCTAAAAGTAAAACCTTTTTAAAAATGCTTGCAATCTCAGTGGCCCATTTGTTTCCAAGGTCTTTAAAAGGCAAATTATCCCAGATTTTTGGCTAGTCCAATTCTGGATAACTTGTTTTGCACAAACCCATGTTTTATTTCCTCACAAAATAGAGATTAACCCCTTCAGCTTTAGTGGGTCAGTAAAGATGGGACTTTATTTTGAATGTGCAGTCATAGCACATAGCTATGCACAGATGTATAGCAATAAATGCATCACAAAGTTCCCACGTTGTCTTAGCCATCCAGTTATCTCTGGACTAAATACTATGAACTTAAGTAGTAGACTATACAGCAATATCACATCTACCCTTCAACCCTTCAAGGTAAATGTTGGCCTAGCTTTCAGAGAGGTTCATGAATGGAGACTAATTGTAAAAGGATTAACTCTTCTGAAATCAGTGGGACCACACAGGTGTTAAAAGTTATTTCTATGTATATGGAATTTGCTGAATTTGGCATTTTGTTTTGTCCAATAATTTTGACTTTTTCAATAGCTAATCATAAGTTTATCACACACTTCATACAGTTTTCATTTAAGTCAACAGAAAAATTCCTATTGCAAGAGATTTTGGATCAAGACCATAAGTGTATTGCTTAAATTAGGTATTGAACTATCAAAATATTTTCATTACTTTCAGGCCCCTCATAATCCTGATTGTACCACAGAGTTCTCTTCAAGTTTTTATGGTCATATATGAAAATTTGGCAAGAAAAATTCAGCAGTAGCAGATTTAGACAAAGTGTCATTTCTTTGGATAGCATGTTTTGAAGTTTTAAAACCTTTAAGACACAACTTATTTGAAAATATTTAGTTATCTTCATACTCACTAGCCTGTTCTTTCCCTAGAGTAACATAAAAAAACCCTTTTGCTTAAAGGAAGAGCAGTACATAGGTAGAAAACAATTGAACTTTCATGATAAGCTTATAATTTGAAAAAGATAAAAAATGAAAAATCAAACAAAGATTGATATCTAGATTTTTTTCCACATAGCTTTACTAAATCTGTTTCAAAATCATTTAAAGTCAGTGCAAAAAACATTCCTCAGATTTCTATGGTCTTTGCATTATGCTACAAAAAGAACTGATAAAAATGATTACTCGTTTAATAAATTTTACTATTTATTTGAAATATTAAATGATTTGTTATGGGGAATATTCATTTTTTGTTTTCACAAAGCTCTAAAAAGCAATCTAAATAGAAATCTGTCTTCAAATATCTACATTTTAGGCACATTTGAAATATTAGCTAGTTTGCTACTGAGCTCGATGGCATTTTTCCAACATATTAGAAACAGAAATTTAATTGATTATAAGCAACATCCTAGAGCCAGTCTGCTTTTGCCATCAAAAATGTCACAGAAATATTTAAAGCGCTAGATGTGAAGCCCGATTTTGATTTAATAGAGGAAATCAATAAGCATGAAAGAAACCTGGTTTTGTTTTGTTAGTTTTTTTTTTTTTTTAATTTGGTAGGGTCCTTTAGATTTTCTGTTGTTCCTTAATACCATTGGTATTACCTTTTAAGAAAGAGGAATGACATATCAGTCTGTTCTCCCAGGGCTGGTAAAATTCAGGACGGCTAATTCTAGGAACTATCCTCACGGCCGTGAAGCTGATATTCACTTTTTCTTCTATTCTCCTCTGCTTAGCACTCCCTATTCCAGGAAAACAGCCAAAAAGGGATTTACCTTAAAGAGGCTGAATACCTTGTGTAATGATGAGCAGCTTCTTGGCTGACATTGTCTGCCAATAGATGATGAGTGCTTCTCTTTACAAGTAGACACCACTGCTGAAATTTTCAGGAAACATGAAAATAGCTCTCAGCAATTCAAAAAATAATTGTCACTTCCTCCCTCTTCACAGAGGGAGGAGAAAAAAAAAAAGAGCGCCTCATAAGGAAAAAAGAAAAATAGTGATAGGCTGATTAAGCGAGTAACACAGTGTAATAATTACTTTTTCATTCAGACTGATTTTGTGTCCACTTAATTCAAGGTCAACTTTCAGAAATACATTTTGGATAAAATTAACTTTTCTAGGAAAAAAATGTGAGCGTTTCCGCCTTTCATTAAAATGGGTAATTCTAAGTTTCTTCCTGGTTGACAAATCTTGCTTATATTGACATGTCATGTTATGTAACTGATAGTGAAATAACAAGTTATGGGATGTAAAAAAAGTACAATTAAAAGATGTCTAGATTGCTTATAGCTCTGCAGCTATAAGCTTTAAACTTAGGTGTCTGGTTAAAATTTAGCCAAGGATATAAGCTCTTTACAAAGCAGAAGTCCCTGGAAGCTCTTTTCCAATGTGCTTATAATTTATATTGGAAAACATTTTTCTTCTGCTAGTTGTATTTTTTAAAACTAGATACTTTTGTAAGAGAAAATTGAAATTCTATGGCTACTGGAACAAACTTCATTGTGAGATCTTTCATCTAAAAATTATTAATAGTTTCCAATATCTGATAAATATCATATCATAAAATACTCCGGCTGAATTCAGAAGCTAGCTCTTGGAAATGTCAAAAATCCTTATCCTGGTAGAGAGAGGAAGGGGACAAATACTGTGTGATAGTGGGTAGTATTAAACAGGAAACATGTACCGTGGAGACAGCATCTGCATCCAGTGGCAGCTGCAGCAGATGAGTCAGCTGTGGCCAGTGCGTACTCCCACACAGGCTCCTCGCCACGCCACGCAGAATCCCGTAAGCCATGCCTGACAAGGGTGCAACATGTGGCCGTGGCAAACACACTCCAGAAAGTGAGACTTCTGATGAGGAGTGGCTCTGCCAGCTGTCCCTGTGGGGTTTCACACATTCTTAAGGTCCTTCCAACCTTCTAGTACAAGGCAACGGAAGTTCCGCCACTTCCAGAAAGGATGTCTCACACCCCATCCAGACAACCCTTTTTCCTTTCGCATCTTCTCAGCATTCACACACACAGCTGGCAAAAATAGAGTTTATTGGCCTTAAATGGCCTTGCTCAGATGAAGTAGCAATCACAAGTAGCAATCCTCAACCTATCTCATCTTTTGTTTATTCCAGACCGTCATCTCAGCCCCAATCATCTGGTATCCCCAATGCAGCAGATTCCGCTTTCTTTTATAAAAGTCACAGACATGAGATTGTCCCATGCCCTATAGTAGTGCTTCCACGTTGTTCTCTCTCCACAGTCAGCTCATTTTGGTCTTTGATATCCCACTGGCAGCCAAATGCACACTCCAGGAAGTCCTTGCAGGTGTTAAGAGCTCAGTTGAGGCATCCTGCTGGCCTAAGGTTGACTCACAATGGCTGCTGCATTCAGAGCAGGTAATTCTCATTTGCTGTGAGCTAGGGCAGTGCTCAGACTCCTTTCAGGCTGGCTCTGTGTCCGGGAAGAGGATGCTGGCCAGGCCCTGTGTGAAACCTGAATCTATACATGCAGCTGGTGTAGCATTCAATATCTTCCTTGATAGTCTGTTATGACTGAAGAAGGAGATAGACCAGCAGAAGGGGTAGATAGTGCATCAGAGGCTGTCTAGTATGAACATAAGCAATAAATTCAAACCCAGCAAAAGCCTCTGGAGCAAAAGAAGTTAGGCACAACAGAGCTGTGGTGAGAGCATGTTCTGGCAAAAAGTGTTAAACAAAAGTGACTAGTAATGTAAGCTGGTAACGTAACATGGTCATAATTCTTGCAAAGGGCTGGTAAGTTTTGCATCTTGCATACTAGAAGTCTGTGGCTGGCATATGCAAAGGCCTGTAAGATATATGATGACGTAAAGATTGTACCAAATGCTACACATTGTGGAAATGACTTCTGCAGTAGATGAGACTTGCTGTAAGCAGTCTAAACTCCACCAGTTGACCTTGCATCCAGGGATCTTTTCCCATGGCGACTGGATATAAAAAAAGTGAGGTGTAGTCTATGAAGGGTAGTTTTTTTGTCAAAATGGAATATGAGGTGAGTTTGACTCATTCAAGAAAGGCCAATTACAGAACTAATGCAGAAGCGTTAACATCAAAATTATCATTTGTTTTCTTCATCATGTCTTTTCATCTCTCCTAAGAAGTGGGAGTAATATTAAATGAGACTTCAAAGAGAATTTTTTCCAGGAAAGACTTATAATGCCAGAAAGATACATTTCATTTGAGCAAAAAAAATTTTTTCCAACTATTTTTCACATAAATATTAATTCTGTTAGGCCATTATCATATCCTATCTCATCTTTATATAACATGGGTCATAGGACGTACTTTAGTCAAGATTATATCTTATGTTTGATCTCTAGTATATGTTATAGGAAGAAACTGTTTTGATTAATGTGTGTAAGTGAAGGAAATTACTGTTGCAATTATAGTTACTTATATTCTTCAGCCTTTAAAATATAGATCTTTAAAATTGTAATTAGCAATTAGTAAATAGTAATTCTTGTGATTAATATGCACTTCCCTTCAAAAGCTCTCCAAATAATAGGACTTCCACTGCTTGAAGATTATTTTATTGACTCTTTAATATTTTTTAACATAAATATTTTTCTTTTCTAGATTTCAGCTGGAAACAAGCCCCTTTAAAAGCTGGGCATACTATTTATTTTTCAGTACAATTTGTGACTTTTTCTTTCCTGAAGATATCCTGAGATTGCTATTTTCTGACCATCTGTACAACATACATAAGAACTGATGTTCTTTTCTCATTTCCCCAGCCTTCCCTTCACTCTCCCTCAGATAATTACTTCTTTTTTGTTTAAACCTTGCTGAATAATAAATGCTACTAATCTTGTAGTTATTTCATATTATTTAATTCTGGATGTGTCCTGGGTTGAAAAAAATCTTTATTGTATTGACACATATAACTGCATTCATAATTCTTGTTGCACATAAATGCCAGAATAGCAAATCCCATTTTAATGCCTCACAAAAGTATATTTTATGTTCAAGACAACCATCTTATCTTTTATTGTGATAATGTCATTTTTTGATGGTAGCTGCCATTCATGTACTAAATAACGACTCTATCCAATGTTATCCATCTTTACATACATTCAAATGCCTAAATGATGGAATTATGTCAGCAATACTTTTTTTTGATGTTACTTTTGGTTCCAATATCAGGATTTTAATACCTTCCTTCTTTTTTTATGAAAGATGGAACTCATCCTTCTAGGTTTCCAAGCTGATGTTTAGCTTGAAATCTAGCAGGTTAAAATCAACAGTATGTATATGCAGCAAAAGCAAACATGCAAACAAAAAAGGCAAGCTTAATAATGCAATTTTTGAACCAAGTCCTAGATCCATGACTATGAATAGTTGCCACAGAGAGACAAACGATGGCTTAATATTATCATTTATCAAAACACCATAAAAATAGACTCAGTCTTTTTTAGCATCAAAATTATGGGAATATTTGCAAATTGTGGATTAATCACACTTTGACCACTCAGTGGCTGACCACTCCACCAGGAGACACTTCATCCTTAAATCCTAAAAAGGTTATAATTTCAAACTCTTTGATTGCACTGTGACTCGTAACAGCTTGTACTGGAATTCTGAAACTTCTAAGACCTGGTAAACATGTTAATAGCCCATCAAGCAGCAGGGCCCACTGCAGCTTGGCAGGCTGCTTGAGGTCTGCCTTGTTTGTGTGCTTCAGGCTTAGCCCTTTCCCTCATGTCTTTCTTCCCTGATGCAGAACGCTCACACCGCACAGCAGCCAGGTGAGTCCAGCCATGGGCAGGTTGATGCATTTGTCTACAAGAGCCCATCCCGAGTTGAAAGCTTCCTTGCTGTCAGTACCCTGTCTCAGCCACAGTCTCAGCCCTATTTCTTCAAGAAATAAACTCTGACGAAAAGTTGTGCTTCCTTCCCCCTTGCTCCTTCACCTCCTCATCAGCTGAGTAGTCACAGCAAGAATTCTTCCTCAGCCCTCTTTGTATATCAGGGTTGTCTAGCTCTGTTCTGCAGGCACGCATGATCTTTGCTTTATCCAGTCCACCACCGAACAAAAATGACCACATCCCATTTCACTTCAAACATGGTAGCCACTGGGCTGCACCAATGAGCAAAACAGACATCACATCTGATCTCAGCTCTAACAATGAGAGAAACTCTGGTGACTCACTCAGTATCCCTCTTCCCTTACTCCTACCTCTGACAAGCCATCTGCTTGAACCAAAGGTGGCCGGTGTTCCCCACACTTTCTTTTCCCTATTTAAACTCCTTCTGTCAGATGCCCATGGTGGCAAGCACTACTGCTGAAGATCTAATACTCTGTCCTGCAAACAGTACTGGGAGCTGGGTGTGATTCTGGGCTTTTCAAGCCAGCTGAAAGACATCTATGCACCTACTTCAGAGTAAGATCAGGAACACAAATCCCTTTTCAGTAAACCAACTGTACGCACAGGTACATGCACATTTTACTTAAATCACATATTGCATTATTTTAATAGGATTTTATGCTTTATGCTTAAAATTAAATGTGTTAACTTTTTTTATTGAATTGCGGGTCTAGAAAAGTTATGATTTCTAAGGCTTATAAGACTTATTTTCAATATATAAAGCTTTGATGTAGCAACAAAAGCATCCCTCCCTCCCCCCCCAAAATCCAAAACTGGAACATCTCAGAGGTCATAGCTGAGAAAAAAGAATAATAGTGACTGGTTTTGTCTAAACAGCTTAATAAGCTTATGTCAGGTCAAATTTTACCTATGTCTTCTTTCAGCTAGGAAGAGAAATCCTGGAGCAATCCAGAAACGCTAATGGATCGGGCTATTGAAATAGATAAACACAGATCATACAATAGATTTAAATGACCAGGTCTTAGAAACACATTTCTTTATCGCTTCAGAAAGGAGATTTGGCTCCATTACCTGAGCATTTAAAAGCAAGAACCATATTTTCTTCTGCTTAACTCATGTAACCCCTTTAACATCAATGAAGTTATACAGGCTTGAAGGAAGAACTTTGTTCTTGTTTTTATCCAGAAATAATAAATAAATAAATAATGAAATCTCTATTCATCATGTTCACTCTGTCTCAGCTAATGAGGAAACGGAAACTTTGATGAAGAACAATACGTTCTTTTTGAATGAGAGTAGTTTGCACTGTACTTGTTCATGGATGACCTGAGAAGTTTTCCATGTGCATATGTAGAAAATATACAGTGCGAAGATGCATGTTAGACTGTTTCCCCATATTTTGCAATTCATTTCAAGGATAATTAGCACTGTTTGATTTAAATACAGTACTTCAGGTTTATTTTTTCACAGTAACATTGGTAAGAGTGGTTTATTTTTTGTGATGATAAAGGTACACGCACAAGAATGCCTTTGTAAAGTACTGTTTTGCTCAGTTAAAATTGTTTTTCCCTATTACTCATAATACATAAGCAAAAGTTTAATTAAAATGTACTTAATTATCTATTTCAGTCACACAAAACTCGTGTATTTCAGAGTTCTTGTTTGAAATTAAATCCACRACTTGGTCACCCAAAATACCAGTAAATGTGAATCATAAGATGAACGGAAGAGAATTCATCTAAACTTGAAAAACATCCTCCTACAAATTTCTCCTTACCTTCAATTCTGCGTTAATGGAGCACTTGACAGAGTAGGTTGTGACCTCGAATCGTTACCCTAATACTAATGACCTTACTGTTACTATGCTTGCCTTTTTGGTGTAATTGTTTGTTATCTCTCATCTGATACTTAGCTCAATAGAGCTAGGACTGTCTTTTTGCCTAGCACTTTAGAGTTCTAGTTCTTGCTTTAATTATAAAAGTTGTATTATTTTGTAAAATTATGTAAATTCAAATGGTCACCTGAATTACAATTAATAAGAAATAGACATATCATGTCACCTTATGCTGATAAAAGAACCATAAAGGCAGATCATCCACAAGTGAACAAAAGAAATAATTCTCTGGGAATCATTTTATTCCAATGTTTAGTGAAGCATTGTCTGAAAACTGAAGTGGGAACTTCAATAGGACTTAGAGGACTAACTACTGTTTATGCTTTTCACCATTTACCTCTACAAAACTAGTTTCTGCGCCATTAAGCAAGATATCTTCAAGAGGCAAAATATCCAAAGCAAAACAGCAAAGGAAATTTAAAACTTGCTGGCAATAAGCATTAACATTTCTTTCTCAAATTTCATCACTAGGGTCACAGGCAATACTCTCTTAAACTTTTCCTAATCTGACTTTAAAATGGTCCAATTACTGAGGTATGTACATTCTCTTTCCACCTTCTAACTAATTATTCATGAGATGTGTTTTCTCCTTTATAATTCAATCGGAATGGGATGTGTATACTCTTGGGGACAAAAAAATAATTCTAAATAAGATGGCTGATTATCCTTCTATGTTCTGTACATAACTAAATTGACCATAACTAATTTCGTTTTCACATGGTTGGCAAGAGGGTAAGTGTTTTGAACCAATACTTTAAATGTTCCACTTTATAAATTGGAAACATGCCTGGTGTAGTTGATTGTGCCAGCTGGCTGATCTTCAACATAGGGCATGTGTTCACTCTTTGTCTCATGGCATTGAATTAGCCAACTGTCTGTTGTCCCCTTTTGAGGCAAAACTAATAAGAAGTGTGATTAAAGGAACTGATCTCCTCAAAAGCAAGCAGAAATCTCATGCCAAAGGCAAATTTCTGCATTTGGTTACCCTATCAGCTATCATTCCAATTAAAATTTGAATTCTGAAGCAATATCCAAAGTTTAGGGGACCCAATGCATTTGTCTTTTATTTCTGCAAGTGAGAATTTGAATCTCAACATATGTCATGAATGAAAATGAGTCCCATAATCTGAATCCTCAACTATTCACCTAATATACCATTGCCTAAAAATATAGCTCGTGGCTCTGTTCTGAAATCAATAAGCCAGATCAGATGTGGCTGCATCAACAGAATTATATATAGAAACTTATATGGCTCCAGGAATAAATCAGAGGTTTTTTAATTCCTAGCCTTTCCTGGACACCAACTTAACTCTGGTAAGAAAAGAAAAATCGGAAGCTTACAAAAATGATGTTGGATAGTGGGTTTGCTGTGAGTTCTACCCCTGGATCAGCTTTCTCCCTTTGAAAAGGGAGATGTGTGGTGAGGTCATTTCTGTACAGCCAAGACAGTTTGTGTTTGAGATAAGACAATGTTTTAGAAACTACTTTGTCATTTTAAGAATCATGAGTCTTTGTCCTTGTGGCAAAGAAGGCTAACAGCCTCCTGGGCTGCATTAGCAAGAGCATTGCCAGCAGGCTGAGGAAGGTGATCCCCCCTCTTCATCCCCAGTGAGCCCACATCTGGAGTGCTGTGTCCAGTGCTGGGCTCCCCAGTACAAGAGAGATATGGACCTACTGGAATGCATCCAGCGAAGGGCCAAGGATGATTAAGGGATTTAAGCATCTCTTAAGGATGAGGGGAGACTGAAAGAGGTCGAACTGTTCAGCCTGGAGAAGCGAAGGCTCAAGGAGGAATCTTATCAATGTGTATAAATACCTCATGGGAGGGTGCAAAAATAGAGCCAGACTCTTCTCAGCGGTGCCCAGTGACAGGATGAGAGGCAATGGACACAAACTGAAATATGGGAAATTCAACTTGAACATAAGAAAAAACTTTTTTTCTATGAGGATGGTTGAACACTGGAATAGGTTGCCCAAAGAGCTTGTGGAGTCTCCATCCTTGGAGGTATTCAAAACCCAACTGGACATGACCCTGAGCAACCTGTTCTGACTGACCCTGCTTGAGCAGGGGGTTGAACCAGACGATCTCCAGAGCTCACTTCCAACCGCAACCATTCTTTGATTCCATGATTCTGTGATATTGTACAAGTTTTTGGTAGGGAGGAAGGGGAAGTTATCAATTTTAATTAGAATTTTCTTTTTGTTACTTTTTTTTTTCTGTCTCAGAGAATGCTAGTAGCTGAGACCTGAGCTGCGTAGGGCAAGGTTTGTGTCTGCAATACAGGAGACTATAGTGTCTCATTTTCAGGTAGATTTTATCTGATTTCCTATGCACCATCTTCAGGGCGTACTTGCTGTATACCAAGGTTTGCCAATGGATTCTGGAGAATTTTAATGAAAAAGAAATATAATTCAGTATTTCTACAAGTATTCAGGAGCTACATTTTAGATCCTCAATGGATGTTCTGTAAAGAACTAAATTAACTATGAAACTCAAATACAAGTTGCAATGAGTTTCTTAATATTTTATTGGCCAAAATTACATAGATGCCTTAGAAAAGAGTATTCTTTATACCACATTGTTTATAGCTTTTTGTGAATCCAATATACAAAGTGTGATGCGGAAAGACTGGCCTGTGAGAGAGAGGCTAATGGAATTCACCTTGGGATTGTTTTGTATCCTAATAAAAGTCACTCCTAATTGTTTTTTCTCTGTATCAAAGTTTTCTTTCAGCCAACATGAATTCATGCCTGTTCAGAAACGGCAAATGATAAGAATGAGGTGAGAAGGCAATGAGTGTTCAAGTAGGCATAAATAATAGTTATTGAGCTACTAAGTGGCATCATCAGATATGTGCGTGTATGAGGCACCAACTGTTAAACAGCATGCTGTGATTAGGTGCTGTCATCCGTAGTTCTTATGTAAACAGATGCTAGGAAGAGTGGAATTATTTGGCAATCCTATCCTTGGTGTTAGCCAGCAGTGAGAGAACAAGTGCTCCAGCTACTGGTGCAGGCTATTTCTTAAAGGCATGAAGCCAGGGTTAGAGGTAGGATGGTGAGTAGGGTTACCTCTTTAATTATCCTGATCCATACACAAGACCCTCCAATCTTCACTGAAAGAGTGACACAGCTGTTGGCTCTGTTTTGGCTTTGTGAATTATGCCTACACTAAGGAGCAAGAATCTATCTTCCTACCAGGCACCCTGTTGCTGCTACACACCATTAACGTAATGCTGCATACAATTAATGTAAGCCCAACCATACAAAAATTAGACAGCTTTACTACTTTGAGGAATAGATGAAGAAACACCCAATTTGTGAAGGTGTAGAGGCTAAGACCTGAAGCAGTTTCAGTGTGCCAGGATGCCTTGTGAGGTACGTACTGGCTCAGTGTCTGGAATCGGCTCTTGGCTTGGAGGCAGTCCTGGACTGCTGCAAAAATTAGGGACTCACAATTTTTCCCCTTTGCTGTTGCTCACAGGTCATCCGTGAGTCAGCTTTGGGAACAAAGTGCAGTCATACTGGAAATTAGGCTGTGAAGGGTTCTATAACTGGCTTAACTGTGTGTGGGGCCGCTTTGATATTGACTCCCTCCTATGAAAATCTGTGTTCTTTTGAACATTGCAATCTAGGCAATGTTAATAGCATTTAAACAGTTTTAACAGGTGCTTTCAAAGCTAATTTTTTATATTCTTTGAAGATGAAAAGAGCTATACAAGAGGAATGTATTACTAATCATTTGTCCCCCTATTTTCAAGTGGAATTATATTGTGGTTAGGTATTTTTTGGAGTCTGATAATAAAATATCCCTTACTGTATTAAAACAATGAATTCATGTTTTTGAACTACAGCAGCTCAGATTAAGAAAGGACTGTCAAGAATGGTACTTCTGAAATTTAAATTTCAAGATGTTCTTGTGAAACTGCTTCATATGTTTCCTTTCCTAAGCTAATGGATCAAGGATGATTGTTAGCAGCCAGCTTATATATAAACTGATGATATAGCTTAGTGTTGATGCCAACACCTCACAGCATCACAAGATCTCACTGACTAGATGACTAGCATGCTGCTTATTTTGCTTGCAGCAGGTTTATTGGAGAGAGACAGAGGAAGAGAGATTCACTCTGAAAAATCAGTACACTAGTTTTGAGGAGGCACATTAAACAATTTAAACCAGCACTGCCTTCTAGCAATTTAGTTGCTTCCCTGCTGCAATATCTCCCACTACTTTTTTAAATATTGTATGAGGTACTTAAAAGGTGAGGACACAGCTGTTGTGAATATCCATATCCATGAATCATTATTAATGACATTGCTTACTGACAGAGTTCTCTGGGTGCCTATTGTGCCTGACTCAAATGGGACTGACAATCCCTTTAAAAATGCATCAGTTCTTTTCACTCTTTACGTTGCATAGGCTTATCAAACATTATTAACCCTGTTATTTCTTGGGCAGACTGTAATAAATGCTCTAGCACTTTTCTTTCTCCTGCGGCTGCTGCAAAATTTGCTTTTGCAAAGAGTGACTGAAACATATCTTTCAAATTAAAGGGCTAGGAAAGTAAGAAAGATAGCTAGAAATTTAACTTGTCCTGATCTTCAAAGTAATCACCTTTATAGCACTCTTTACAGTTGGTAATGCTTTATAATATCTTTACATTTACTTCCTGATACCCTCATAAGCCACATAGTGCTCTCAGGGACTAGATTTCTCAGGGAAAGATGTCATAAGATTGACACTAAGAACATAATATTTCTCACCAGGCTTGTGGAAGCTGGATATTTTCCAGGAAAGACTTCCTGTGTGAATTATATTTAAAGCCACCCAAGAAAATGAAAAAAAAAAAAAGGAAGAAATATTTTCCCTTTCTTACTGAAATTTCATTTCTTTGGAGATTTTAAGGCCTGCTCTTATTAGATTCTATAGAATAAAATATCTGGTGGTTTATTGCCCACTGTCTAGACTAATTTTATGGCCGTCATAGGTCACAATACATTCATGTACCTCACTGCCATTTGTTGCTTGCTTTTGGTTACTGCCTGTATACATATGTATTCTTTTCTTTTTCTTATTTCTTTTTTCAAGGAATTAAGCTGAGTTTTATTGAACCAAATTAAGCTCTTGTTTCCGTATCTATTTCAAGCTCCAACTTATTTTTGAAAGATTACGCTCCTTAAATTTTTATAGTGCCCAAAAAGGATGTTACAAGGAGAATGATTTTCTGTAATACTGGGAAGTACACAGAATCGATTTAGTTAGATCTGATGCCAGAAAAAACATAGCAGGAAAAGGAAAAGAAAAGGGATATGGGTTGAGGGAACTCCAGTTATTGATGTCTGATCTTCCACCATTTTTAGTTTCCCTTCAATTCCTATCTTGTAATTAACATTTAGCATGTTTAGAATCTGGTTCAGACTGTTAGTTAGTTTAATGATTATGTATGCATCACTTTTATGTGTCAGATTCACTGTGCTGTATTTGAAATGTGATCTTTTATAGCCAAAGATTGGCTTTGGGTGGCTTTGCATCTTGCGATTTTACAAAGAAGAATTGGACTCCTTTCATAGAGCTAGTCATTTCTGCTCATTTCTCTTCAACAGGAGAATAAAAGCTCTTCATGCAATTAGCTAATTGTTCACATCATTACAAAATACAGTCCCAAGGGTTATTTACTGAGCAAGAACAGTTTATCTCTCAGTCTCACGCAGATGCTCTGTCATGGACGTTTTAAGCTACATTAACCCAGGGGAACATACTTCTTGTCAGGAAGGATTTGAAAGAATAAATATTGATGACCTCAGTGTCAAAATCTTATGGGGAAATATAGCATGATCTAATGAATAACTAGGACCTAGAACTGCATACAAACAAAAAAAGGATCAACAATTTGTTGAAACAGAGGAATCTTTCTGTATCACGTATCAAATACACTTATTACCTATTCGAAGGTGAAAGACTGAGCTGAAAAGATAGAAATATACTGACTAAAATATAGATAGTGGAATTGGAGGTTGATAGAAGGCACTTTGACAGGGAACAGAGACAGAAAGCATAATGGTCTGAGCAGTTGCATGAGCATGAACCTTGTGAGTACTTCAAGTCCCTCATAGTAACCAGAAAAAAATAATAATATGAAGTTGGTTTTTCATATTCCGAATAACTGCTCTCACAATCAGAGAGATGGGTTCTTTGGGATGTTGTTTCCTTCTGCTCAGAAATTTCCCAGACTACTTCTTTTTTAAAGGTATTACGGAATTCTCTGAAAAAGCTTAGTTTTAACAAACTAACATTTCCAAACAAAAAAGGAGATTGTATCAAAAGTCTTTACCCTGGTGGAAAATTACAGAAGACAGGAGACAATGCAGCAAAATCTAAATTTTAATTTTTAGAGACTGTTTTTTACAATTAATCTTTTCAGAACTTCTTAGAAGACCAGCTGTTGAAAATATAATGAACCAAGTTCAGATGCATTTAACAGCACCTACCAAAAATAGCTGGACTTGACTAGAAAAGGGACTCACATCCTTGTGTTTTATTTATAGATTTTTTCAGAGTTATAGATTTTTGAAATCAAAAAATACAGGTATTATACATTGGACAGGAGGAAAAGAACTCAAATTCTTCCCAAGACAATATGTATGTGGAAAAAAGATCTATTTTGCCATGCATGCGATCTTAACATCTATGATATTTTGATATTTTGAAAAAGTAAAAAGTACTTCCTGTTGTTAAAATACCTATAGAATTATGTGTTGATTTAAAACAAAGGTATGCACTATGAATTGTTCTAACCTCTTCGAAGATCTTTTTCCTTTCATTTGTTGACAAACTACATTTCCTATTGTCCAACTGAAGTAGTATTTTTCTCAGAAAGTTGTGTTTGTTTAGCATCAAATAGAATTTCCAATTTTTTGATGCTATAATGTACAAACAAAACCAGCTTCAACTGAAAATTTAAACACTATCAGCAGTTTATCTGCGAATTCTAAATTATCAAAAATTGTGGGAATCTAGGAGTTTCCAAGAAATTCCCCAGAATGTGGGAAGAATTCCATTATAGACCTTACATTCAGATGTTTTGACACACTACTCTACACACATAAAGCAGGTTCACTTGGTATGACTTCAGATATCATGAACAGGATACATGTTCCCAAGGCCCTTAAACACTTAAAATCTCCCATTTATTTAATTAAATGGTTATTTTTACAAAAGTTGCCCCTACATTTTTTTATTCTCTTGGTATGTATTTGTATCTTTCCCCTATCACCAAACGCTCACTACCTGGCACCACTGAAAATTATAATACAGGCATTTTTTACAATTGTATTTCACTTTTGAGACTAAGGACCATGTTATGGCCAAGCAGATTCTGGTTACCCAAGAGGTCCTAATTGGTTTTATTGGTTTGGGAATATAGTAGAAATTGAAGAGGTTGGAGAGGTTTTTTGGTTTTTGATTTTTAACCCTTTGCAGGTGAAAGGGATATAAATCAATGTCAGAGTTTCTTGAGGTTTATCAAGGTTTCTTGAGAGCTGTAATGTATAATTATAGCCTGGTTTATGTATGGTCTTCCCAAATAGCTAATACATGCACAATTGCTTAATGGTTGGAAGAAATTCAGATTTAATGCTTTAACCTTTTACCTATAAGAAAATTTAAAAGACTTCATGAATTCGTACGGAAGAAAGCACCAATAACTTGAGAAGCATTTCTTTGGGGTAATTCTATTCAGCTGAATCTGCACTGGCATTTCTTTCCACATTTATATAATCTGCATGAAATTTAAGAAAACAGCTCTGTGTATTATAGATGTCCAAAGCCCATCTGGTAAAAGAATGCAGCACTACCTTAGGTAGGTAGGAGAGAGGTACTTCAGGGACAACTGAGCTTGGCTATTGCCCATGGTGTAGAACGAGAAAAGCAGTTTCCCAGGCTCTTATTGGCACTTACGCATTCCACATTTTCAAAGTGTCAAAAATTCTTCCCATCTGCCTCAAATCGTAACTTTTTAAAGCGAATTCTACAGAAAAGGCACACTACAACAAAGATGCTATGTGATTAATTGTGTTTTCCTGTGTCTACTCAGATATATTTCTATAACCGTGGATGTCAGCTAGTGCAGGGCACCAGCTGTTCCAGAAATCTGGAAATCTTCATGTCCATGACCCCGAGCTGTCCAATTGGCAGTTCCCTCCAGAGCTGCCGTTGCTGAAAGCACCAGGTTCCTGTCTCCAAGGCAGCATACGTGCACGGCCGAGTTCAGACTGGCAGACCTTAGAAGCCTGGGGTACTGTGTAAGCTTGAGAGAAAACTGGCATGAGCCTATCAGAGCTTTTCCTTTTTATCAGGAGAGATGGCAATGATGGCACAATCAAATTCTGGGGAATCAGCATTTGCTGGTGGAAACCTGTTTTGTTCAGAAGTTCCCAACAAACTTTACCTTCAGCATTGTTAATGCACTTAGTCTAGTTAATGTTTTAGAGAAAACATTTTTTGCAGAGACTGACAAAGTAAATCAGGTTGCAACCTGCTAGTATGTTTTATTAGGGACTGGAAACAAAATAATAAACTTTTTAAAGCCATTTTTTCCTGGTTTTATTTTAATCCAGGTGACTGATATCCCTCTACTTCTTCCCACTTGTCTATTATTTTCCTGAATGTTTTTTTTTCTTGAAAACGTAATCACCTAAGATTGCAAGTCCTGACAGTCATTTTTCTCCCTCTCTTCTATATTACATAATGAAAACTAAAATTATAAGCAACAAGACTTTTTGGGGAAGGGTAAGAAAAAACACAGTGATTCCACAGGTTCCCGTATCCCTGTCAGAATTAATTGTTAAGTTTCACCACCTATAAGGACCGTCAATAGTTCGCCACTTAGTAAATTGTTTACATGTTTCTGATCATGTTTTTTTATCACTTGGCCTGAGATCACTGGCTGATTAATTTACCTCTCTTTCCACGAGGGGGCATATCACAGCTTGTGCATCCACCTCATACCTAGTGTGTCAACAATGTCTGAATAACATAAATCTGTATATTTTCTCATCTGTTTTTGTCATGAAACCTTAGTTTCCTTATTTTGTCTGATTCAGGATTGTGTCTTCTGTTTCTAAGAAAGAGAATTATTTTCTTTCAGGCACTACTCTAATGCTGTGTATATGTGGGAAATGTTAACGGGTCCTGCTACATTTGACAGTGGAGTGTATGATATCAATTTACTGAATTTAAAGCATTCAATAACAGGCTTGGTTTTTTTTAGATTCCTCAGAAATATTTAGAAGAGTCCACTGAAAAGGCTCCCAGAACTTTGTGGAACACAGAACTACCAGGTTGGAAATAAGGCAAATAGATGAATCCCCCCAAAGTTCTTTTTATTCCCTGGAGTTCTGCAGAGGACAAGGAGCCCTTTGGGTGCCCATCCTGGCCATAGGTGAAAGAAAGAATCCAATAAAAATGAAAGTTGATTAGGAAGGTGAGACAGAAGAAAACAGTAAGGACTATGAAGTGTAGTGAGAAAATCAAGTTTCTGATGATTCAGAGGGGGAGACAAATGACTTGATAATGAAGGAATAGGTAGAAGAAGGGAGAGCTATCAACTGTTTTGATTTTAACATTTCTTAAAAGTGATTATGAATGATTTATGGGATGTTCATGGGGAAAAAAGTAAGCCCTAAAGGCTCAAACATAAAAATGAACCACTATTTTAATATCTCATAGCTCTCAGCCCATGTCTTTAGGTAAAAGTTGGACAGGATTAATGAACTAATGGTTTTGGAATTCCTCAGACTGACTATATCAATGTAAAGGATTGCTTCCCCAGGTTGTTCTGGGCCCACAAGATCCTGTGTATCTTGGTGCAATGGCGTTATGTGATGCTTAACTCCTTCCTTTCAGCTGAAGAGGGTCTACTGTCCTTCAGCAATCCTGGAGGATCACTTGATTAAGCATATTTTCACTTCTTTTGCAGAGCAGTGTGAGCCAACAGGTTGTGAGATGCAGCACAGTAGAGCACTAGGCAGACTGCAGAAAAGACAGACTGTGCAAAGACTGCACAGTGATCCCTGGAAAATAGCAGGTGAGACAGTGATAAAAATTTAAAGAGATAAAATGCGGTTTAGTGACCAGAACTAAGAAAAACAAAATCAAAATATGGCAGAGTTGCAACAAAACAAAGTAATCATAAAATGAAGGACAGCTGAAAGAAACAATGATAGTAAAACAGAACAGAACCCATAAAGCTGAATTACCTGCAAAACAGAGAAAATCAAAGTAAAATAAGAGACATATGTGATACTGATGATACAATCAAAAGTAAATAATGGAGAACCAGCAGCGAAGCACACCTAACAGCAATCAAAAGCAAGTACCTGTAAAAACATGTAAGAAAGACAAAACAGGATAAGATGGGACAAGTCCTCCATACCTTTCTCCCTTGACTTATTATATAATCTTTATTGAGAAAAGTTTTCAAATATAAATTATGGCTTCTAAAATTGTCATCTAGATATATCCATTGACATTATTGAGTTACTTCAGCATCCAGCATCTACTCACACTTACATTTACTACAGAAATTTTGGAGGATACTACTGAATGTATTTCTTTTATAATTTGAGATTATATCTTTTTACCATTCTTTTTCCAGAACGGGAATTTCCCACAGAAATATCCAGCATATGAGGCAGGAACGGCAGGACCTGAAGATGTCAAATTTGGATTAAATTGTCCTCGTGAAGATAATCATACACTATGTATGACTCAGTCCATTAAAAATGCTGAATAATCAAGAATCAGGACATGAAGTGTATACATAATAAAAATAGTAACAACAACATCTGTTTTCCAATGGGTGGGTACTTGCACAAATGCTTGTCAGCACACATCTATAAACATACATATCACACATTCATTCATAAACACACATTTTCATCAAGAAACAATCTTTAAGTACAGTTCCAAAACATTCAAGAAACTGAAGAAATAGTTTTATAAATTTCATCTTCAAAATTATAACTGAAAGCTTTATCAATTTAATTGCAGATATCATTAGTAGATGAAAAGTTTTAACGGAAATATACTTCTGTTAGCCACTCAAACCAGTTTGTGAAAAGCATACATTAGTTTTGCAATGACATTGTTGGTGACATCCATGTTGGATCACCTGTGCTAGGCTGATCTAGTGCATTTTCCAAAAACCCTAGCTACGTTTTATATGTCATGAGTAGTGCATTACCTTTATAAAGGAATTTTGATGTATTTATTGGTTTGGCCCCAGCAGCCACACTTCTTCAAATTTTATTGACCCTTATTCCTTAATGGTGAAGAAAATGTATATTCAGTCTATAAATGATTATAATTGCCTCTAAGTTTTAGAAAAGCAATCCAGACTGGGTATAAGATGTGGGGAAGATGTGTACCTAAGCACAATCCCCAGACCCGGTCTCAATCCTCCAGATCAGAACACTTTGCAAAATATGCCACAGGTCTGTTTTGACCTGCGAGCCTGCATTTCCTTCATTTGGAAACTGGAGGGAGTTAGGTACAATGTATACATTGATTATGGTATATATGCCTGTCACAGGTTTAGGGCTCTGCCAGGATGTATGCCTTGACCTATAAGTGCTCTTTGGTCCATTAGGTATTAGGGAGCCTTTGTGTCTCATATGAGACATCGCTTTCATTTAATCCAGTCTTTCCACTTTTCTAGGATGACTTTGCTCATCACGAGGAGAGAAGCACTTTCCTAAGTATGTAAGATGCCAGTTACCCACTCTAAATATTATTTTCTGTTGCATTTTGTTCTTTTATTCCATATTAGGAAGGCATCAATGTTGATCAATTCTTTTTAAAAAAAAGTCAATATTTCACAGGAAAGGAAGGATTCTTAAAATCCAGTTTCCAACTATGTCAGTTCATTTAAAATGATCCAGTATCATTTTAAAGTGACAGTCCAGTTTTTCTCGGTTATCCTGGCATAAAGGGATAGCTGTAAATCAAGCTCATGGCAGAATTTGAACCAGCTGGCTTTAAGAAAAGGTGATATAAACCTCAAGCAAAAAGATTTCAGAGACATCCAAATACAGTTTTAGAGAACATTAATTACAAAGCTGAATTATTGTTTAATTTACTATAGATATACACAAATGTACTATAAATTCATTCATTCAATATGAAACCAAGAATAGAATTTGGCCCTGAATGTTAAAATTGTCTCACTGCAAATGACATTTTTAAATATAAAACAACCATTGAATAAACATAAAATCTCATCTGCACCTAAGCCTAAAAGGAAATGCTTAATTCAATATACCACTAAGAATTTCCCAATTATTGGTCTGAATGTTGAACCTTATTACCAGCTTAATCTCCTTGTCTTTAAAAAAGCAGACTATTGCAAACACAATTTATAAAGTTTATGCTCTTACAGAGAAAGATAATATTAAGCTATGCCTCTCATACAGAGGCTTTTTCTTTGTTGTGGAGTCACAAACTCATCAATTTACTGTCACAATGAGAATGCGTTTACATTTGGGCTGCTCAGGAGTTTACTTTTACAGACCTGATTCTCATGCTAGAGATCAGCACTTCCGGAGTTAATGCAATAATGGCTTCACTCATTTTCAGCTTTTGAAAACTAAAGCAAGATCCTTAAACATTCCCACTGTATAATTTCTCATGTTTAGTACGTGCTTTAGAGCAGGTTGTACATCTGCAGCCAGGATGAATGTTCGGTGTGCCCTTAGGCTGACTAATCTAGTTAATCTAGTTAAGAACCTGTTTGAAAAGATGTGTCTGAATCTTAGTGCATGTAGCAGGAAAATACTTCTTTTTTATTGTGCTGCTCTTGGGTATATTATATTGGGAAGACTTTGGGTGATATGTTGAGACCAGTGTTCGATGAATCATAAAATTTGGGCTGAAAAGCTTTAGAAAAATGGTGCATTCAATATATTTTATCTCTTTTTACAACTCACACACTATCTGCAGGGATATTTCCACATTAAACTAACATTTAATGACCATGGAAACAGAAGTCCCGATTTGTTTCAGTAAATAACTGTTTTAATATATCTGACAGCTAATTGCTGCATTCTTTTCTACTCTTCTCCTCCTCTCCCTCAACTTTCTGCTGCAGTGGACATTTGAAGTAGAAAGGCCCTGGTTCAGTAGCTTTGTTAATTTGGCCAGTGTGCCTTGCTCAGTGCAAATCAGTGCATGGCACTTTCACAAAATAATTTATTACCTCATGGAGAGAGGCAGCTCTACTCCCATTAATTTAAATACAATCCACCTTCTTATTTTAAAAAGATTAAGTCCAGTTTTTATCTGTTTTATCATACAGTAGATAATTTAATACTGTCTCCCAGTGAATGTGTTTGAATGGTATTCACTGGATTAAGAAGCAAAGAGCTGAATTTCTGACTACTGTTCCTGTTGAAACCAGTTTTCTGCCCTTGGTTTCACTCTAAATCATTTCCAGTAAGATTAGGTGGCACAGTCTCATGTGGGTTATATCTGCATGAGCTTTAGAGATGTTCAACTAAATGTATTTCTGATAATTAAAATAAAACTCATCAGCACAGTGCCATGCTGGACTATTAAAATTATTACAGAGTCACCAATGTCTGAATCCTATTTTTCTCCTTCCAGACCTTAGCAATTCATACCAAGACTGAGGAAAGTAGCACATTCTTAGGAAAAAGAATAAAAGCTTGGCAAATGTGTGAGGCTTGAGTGGTCAAATATTAGTTTTGAGGGTCTCATATCAAGGGGTTTTTAAACTTTTTGAATGGTATAATGAGACTTCAGCATAAACGAGAATCTTGACGCTTTTCAAAAGATAAACCAGAGATAATGCTGTCATCTTTCAAAAGTGATTTTAAATCACTTACATTATATATAAGGACATAGGAACATCACTGTTCTGTCTATATTACAAGCTGAGGATTATAGAAAAATTATCCAACGGTCGTATCTTTTTAGAATTAAAAAAAAATCAAAAAATTATTCATTATTGCCAGAGGAAATAATTTGAACATTTTACTTCATGCAGAGTTACAGTTAAATGCAAAGTACTTTAATGTTATTCTTCACAATATTAAGGGTAAAGAATCCTTTATGTTATTCTTTTTCTGTATAAATTCAAGTGATCTGGTGATATGCCCCACTTAAAAAAAACAACAACAACAACTGGAGAATACTAATTTGCAATAGGTTTTCCTAGTCCATCACTGGTTCTATTTTTAAAAAGTCTCTTACAGCTGTGATAAAACCCAAAAATCATAAATCAAAAGAAAAAGCAGCTCCTGCAAAACAGATTTAACTCCCAGAGCCATTGGCAGTCCAAACAATCCACATCTGTATCAAAGGGGTTTGACAGCATTGCAACACCCATCTTCAGGAGCAGTTGGGGTAGATTTTGCAAAGATGATAAAAGGTGTTCTTCTGAAAATATACCACTTGAAACTCAAAATTCATAGCATCAAGAAGTTCAAGCACTGCTGAGTAGAAACATCAGCAAATAATATTAAAATTATTCCAAAAGATGGATGGGTGCTCTTAGAAGTTCAACTTTGGGACTTTAAGATTCAATTTGGTTACATTCAGTAATCTGAAATTTCAGTAAGTCGATCAAACAGGTTATTTGAACTTTTTTGTTTGAGAGATGTCAGAAATTTCCTACAAAGTTTTATTGATTCACAGTGTTTAAAGGCCAAAAGAACTTTTATGATCATATAGACTAGCTTTTTATGGGACACAGACCACAGCATGTATTTCAAATACAGTTATTCAGAGTTGAACTGGAATATGGTTTTACAAAGACATGAAATCCTGATTTAAATTTTTATTACATACGGGATATCTTTGGGTAGATGTTTTTCAAGATCTCTTCATATATCAGTGCATTTATCCTTACCAAAACAAGCCTGATCAGTGAAACATAATAATCACAACTGAATACAAACTTCCTTACACTGAACACTGAATTTTAGCAATTTTCCTGAAAAGACTGAAAGTTCACATAGAGTCTTATGTCAAAACTTTGTTTGATCCATGCCTAAAGATTTATTAGTGAGCAAAATTAAATAAGAAAATTTTCCCAATTAAATTCTCCAGCAAATAATCTAATTCTTTTTCTATGTATTACATTTCTTCCTGGAAGAACATTTCAAACTTTAATAGTGAAGGTTAGATAAGATCAAACTAAATCATGACTTTTTGTCACAGTAAACACGCTATTCAAGTAGGAGACGGAGTTACAGTTTCCTGTCTATGCACCAAAGACTGTCAGTACACATTATCCAATAAATGCTTCCACTGATGTCAGCGGAATTTGAATAGGAATTATTACATTCTTAATACTAAGACTATTATTGGAAATTCAGCACTTTTGTTCAGAAGACAATATATATAACATGACCATTTTAAGAAGGCCTTTTGGGACCATTATTTTCTAGCATACCTTTTGGTTTTATGTATTATTTACTCCCATTCAGTAAGCTGTGTATTACTGATAAATGGCTTACTGCATGTGAAATTTTCATGAGTCAAGAAAGATACTTGGACATGGTTTAATTTTTCTATGTAGCCAGACAGTTTGTAATTGAACTCCTTCCTTTTCACTATGATCATTATTACACCTTTTGTTGCCAGCTGTATAAACATATGCATTCAAATTAAGTATTTAAACATAAGGTATTTTCCACTGAATATATTGAACATATACAGAAAAAATAGTTGTCATAAATCAAATAATCAAATGCTAGAATTAAGGTAGTCCATACAGCTTTAATTCTGACATCTATCCCATTGCACACTTTATTGTAATATTTTATAGGTTTAATACTACTTCTGCTGTATTCAGAGCTAGGAGGGAATATGGCTCAGCAAATGAAATGTATAGTCCAAGTCCTTTTACCACAATGCAGTCTAACTGTGCAGAGAATTGTAAATCTATTAATATTTTCCACCCCTTTTTATGGTATTTGCCACTATTTTTGTTAGCTTTAAACACTGATATCACAAAATAAATGTATAAAATAATATCCCTGTTTTACTTTAAAAGAAATGGACACAGCTAGAAGGGCAAGTTTGGCAAAATCTGTTACTTCTGAAAAGACATGGATCTTGCTTTGCAAAATATTTAGTATTTTATATGCATATTTCTATGCTGACATATGGAAAACATCTTTGCCCAAGCAATATGCCTCATTGCTTTCTGTATGCAATTTTTTTTACACTCATTTTCCGGTAAGAAGACAAATAGAATCCAGAGGGTCCAAAGAGGTCCCAGTTAAGCACAGGAGGAGGCATTCTGGCTAAAGTCAGACTATAACAACATGACATGTTGTTGTTACAATTGTCGTCCACTCAGTCATCCAAACAAAACTTTCCTCATGCTCCACTCTAGCACATTTACTTTGAAGAGGTTTATAAGACCAAGCTAATGTAAAGTGAAAACAGTACGGACAAATCATGACTCTTCTTTGCCTAACATTTTGGGTACAAAGTTGATTGATGAAAACTGCTGGGAACCTTTTTATGATTAAAATGGTTCTGAACTTGAAAAAAAAATTTTTGATGGACATAGTATAATTTTTATATACCGTCCATATATCAGACAGACAAAGCCAATCACTTCGGAAGCTAGTTCTCGCATGAAATGGAAGTGAATACAAATATTTCAAGGAAATGTTGATTTTTTTCTAATTTTATTATTTTTGTTTTTGTGCCTTAATTATTTCATAAAATACCTCTGACTTTTAAAAATGTGAATACATAGCACAATATGCAAAATTCCTCATAACTTTTTTATTCTCTTTTTTACTTTTAACATATTAAAAATAGTTAAGGAATATTGGATGTACTTTGAATGTGTTTACTGTTTTAAAAGGGTGTATTCTAGCTCCACTTTAATCTCTCTCAGTATTACAATATCTTGACATATCAAAATATATGAAGAGTAACCACAGCACAAAATCTTAGTAAAACAATATTTCTCAATTCAGTTTGTGTGATTGTATTATCACTTTTCTTGTGGATTTTGAAAGACATAAAAGATGCATAACTTTCAGAGGGACAGAATTTGAGTGAGGTGGATACTAACATAGATAGAATMGCATTAATTTTTGAAAATTCTTATACTTCTCGATTAATTCCAAGATTAAGATATAATTCCAAGATTATCTAAAATTCAAGACCAGAAGGCTTGAAAAAAAAAAAGAGAAAGTAACAAGACTGATATTAAATATATTCAATATATAAACTACATTTCAATCTGAGCAAATATTTTTAGACAAAACTTTTGTAAAAAGGTCTCCAGTCCCTGATTTTTAACTCATTCAATAAAAATACTATTCTTTAATAAAAATCCTTGTATTGCAAAAATAAGAAATAAAAATTAGAAGAACCTGAATACCTTGCTTGGTGTTTGTATGAATACACTATGCTGTGTGTCACATGCTGCAGGAAAGAAAGGCACAATGAATGCTAAGCATGGACCTTAACTTCCCATGAACATTAATAATACATGAAGGCGAGTGCTTAGCCAGACATTCAGAGAGAATTGCAGTCATGGCCTTGCAATGCTCTTACAGACTAATGTATCAGAATGACAGCTGCTACCTATTCCCAACAGCATAGTCTTTATTCATGTTGTAACCGTGCAACAAGAGTAGGAACCTTGCTTATCAGGATACCTGAGGGGGAAAATTCATTCTTGGAGAGCACTTTTAAATTCTGGTTTTAATTAAAAAAACACAGGTTTTAAGGCAAGAAAAAAAAATGGACAAATTTCATTTTAATAATCACTTCTGTGCTTTAGGAAGTGTTTATGTATTCTTTTTGTGTTGATGCAAAACAAAATATAAGCTATGGTTGTGCATCATGAAAGCTTTATGTAAATAATGTTATTTTTAAAAAGCCTCAACTTTATTGGATTTACAGCATAAAACTGACTCCCTGGACTTCTGAAAACCAGTACTATTAATAATAAAACAACCACAGTTACTTTAATTTTGAAGGATTAATGTGTACATGTGAATGTGCTTGTATGAACTTGTATGTATGCATCCTTCCTTTTTGCAGAGAGGCAGAATGCACATGGCAAACTGTTCCACTTGGATGGCCCAAGCCCTGAAATACTGCAAGTACTTCTAGTTAAATAACGGCATTGATTGTTTCAGGACCCAAATCCATGTCATAATGAAAACAGTAATTTCATTTTTCAAAAGATGTGTGGAAGCAGATAATTACAGCTTGCTTCCATGAGGTTTTCTCATTGTAGCATTTTATGTACTTAAAAAGACAGTAGTATTTTTTAATATTCATTCACTTCTGCTTCTATGTTTTGTTTTAGAAAGGGCACAGTAAAGAGCAATGCATAAGATTAAGATATATAGAGTATATGAAACATGAATGAAATATGACTAAGTCTAGCACTATGTGCTCAGGATTATTGTCAAAGAGTAAACTTCATTTAGTTAGCACTCTGATGACTTGACATTAGGCTTTAATACAGAAAGTATAAAGACTCTATATGAGTAATGTGAATGTTTAATGAATCCATAAATGCTAGTAGCTTTTGTTTAAAAGCATTGATGCTTTTTTAATAATATAATTGCAGGGTAATATGCATTTTGCAATTATCAGATTTGTTTACAAATTACATTCTTGTTGCCCCATTATGCTTTAGAATCAGAGCTCTCATCGGAGAAATAAAATGTTTCTAGTTATTATAATAGCTATATATATAATTAATACAAAGATTAGATAAAAATGTTAGAAGATCAGCAGCGTATGCAAAGAGCCTGTGAAACATAAACTGCCTCAGACTATCTCATTCATAGATAATGATTGTATCATCAGGGAATTTGGTGTTTCTGAGTATTTCAAAGACTGCAGAAAATTTTGCTGCAGGAAACACTTATTTCACCTTCTCTAGGCCCACTCAGAGAAATGGACACAGGCAGAAACAAGTCTGTATTGTCCGCTTACTAGATTTTCAAACAAATACTTGGATGTGTTTCTCTCTCATACCTTGGCAGAGGTCCAAATATATGTCCACAAAACTACTACTTCAGCCTCTTCAAAATGTGTCATTAAAATGCTCTTCTGCCATCACGTCTACAAAAAGAATTTGACAACTCTGAGATCCTTCCTGTTCCACCATTACTTTCTATTGCATGGCATGGACAGCCCCGGCAGGTCCTGGTTCATGAATCTATCAGCTCAAAAAAAACCCCCAAACCAAAAACCCTGTCCATCATCTTCATGGAATCTGCCTGGTGCTGCCCATTGCTCTGCATTTTTCTTCAGAAAAGGGAATTTCTTGAATTACTTTGCATATGTCCTTATAATTTATAGAATCAAGCATGAGAAAGACATGACAAAGACCACCTCCCCCCCCCCCCCCCCCCCCCCCCACCGCTCCAGGAGGCTGTTTTGCCAGTGGCAGTAATTGGTGGAGCAAGAGAGCAGCACCCAGAGCCGGTGAGGCCTGGGGTTGGAGTAATGGCAGTGACCTGGAGACTCTGGAAGAAGCCTTAATCAGATATTGGGAGTTTGTGGGGTTGTGCTGTGGTGTAAGGGGTGCCCCCGTTATGTATGGTGGGGAGGGGTGTAGGTGTGAACTGCATGTGAATTTGGGAGACCTGGAGAGTCTGAGAGGACCTGAGAGAGCTCTTGCCAGGTGGGAAGGTGTTTGGGAAGAACTGGGATAGCTCCTGCTTCAAGCCCAAGCCCCAGTGGTCTGGAGCCTGGATCCAAGAGCACCAGCTGAGGGCTGTGAAACCCCTGGAGAAGTGTGTACTGTGGGGGTGCACTGGGGCTTACCGTGTGCTTCCAATGCAGCACCAGAGAGACTGGACCACGTAGCTGAGCTGAGAAGAGGAGCTGATGGTTTTGTCAGAGTAATGGGTTGCTAACAGAGACATTCAGTGCTCAGCTGGAAAGGGAGGCCCCTAGTCAGAGGTTAGCAGCTGGTAGTGCTGAAGTGGCCACATTGCAGCTGCTGAGGGAGCAGCTCACTGCTGCTCAGCTGAGCTGGGAATGAGCCCTGGTGGGTAGCAGGAGGTCCTGGATGCATAGGAGGGTTTTCCAAGTGCTACTGAAGTGTTAGGCATAGCAGCTACTGTGCTTATGCCCCAGGGTTTTGAATTTTGTGTTCAGGGATTCAGAACCCACTGGGGGAAGAGCAACCATGGCTATGTGGCAAAAATGGCTCCTGGACCATACTCCATGAGGATGTATGGGACCAAACTCCAGACCAGGCTTAGCTGAGTTTATTAGTCAGTGGACAGCAGAAGCTGTGACCTGAGAATGGACTAGAGGGCCCAGTTGGTTTGCAGAAGTATTGGCTGTGAAAATAGGCTTGGAACATGCTCAGGAGCATCAGCGGCCCTGATTATGTGTATATACAGACTCCTGGATGTGGCCAGTGCAGTATGGAAATCACTTAAAGAATGAACTCATGGTAACTGGCAGTGGCAAGGAAGACCAATTTAGGCAGCAGAGTAGTTGAAAGTAGAAAAAGAATTACTTGAAGAGAGACTTACTCTAATATGACATGTTCTAATATGCCTAACTCGCCAGCATACATTGGGATGGGAGCATAATGAAGAACTGTTTTTAGCCAGGTGGGTGCACAAAACTGCTGGGCAGGCCAAGGAAGATCAGGCTTAATCAGTGTAATGGCACAGAGAATGTGGCTTAAAATTCTCTTGGAAGGTCATAATGCAAGCGATTAGGTAGTGTGAGATCTGTGGAATAATATGACACACTTGGAAAGCACAAATGGTGAAACAGCATGCACGATGGAAGCAGTGGATGTTTGGAGAAGCCTGACAAGTGGATTATATAGGTCCCCTTCCCTCCAGCAACACTGTTGGCTGCTATGTTCTCACAGTGGTAGAGCTCTCACAAGGGTGTATAGAAGCTTTCTCTAGTTGGAAAGCAAAAGAAAGTAGCACTCTAGAAGGAATAAACATATCTTTTGGCATCATGGGATTCTTAGGCTGGAATCTGGTAACTGAAGTCTTTTAAAATACCCAACTATCCAAGAATGGGTTGCAGATCATGGACTAGAGTCCATATCATATTCTCTATCATCCCCAGACAGCTGGAAAGGTAGAACAGTACAATGGCTTACTTAAGATGTTGCTAAAAGCCCTAGGGAAAGAATCTCGTGGGGTGAGAATCTCGTCCTCAGAAAGCTGTGTGGCTACTTAACACAAAACCAGGAAGCTGTAACAGTCGCCCTGCGGAAAGCTATATACCCTAAACTCAGTTGGGTGATAAAATGTCAGCCCTAAGGATGCTTGGATTGGGAAGCAGGTTCCTGTCTCTTGTCCTGCAGCAGCTGAAATCCATAAAGAAGGGATCCCCATTGCTCAAGGACTAGAATCTACTTACTCGGTGGCCTTTGAAAATGGGACAATAAAATGTTTGCTGTTATATATGATAAATAGACTAGTTTTGCCTTATTTCTGAGTACTTCTTGGTCTGGGATTTTGCAGGGCTAAGGAGTGAAGTTTGTAATAGACACATGTTCGGTTTGTTACCACGTTAACCCTGATAATGTGGTTCAGGATGAGGAGTGGAGATTTACTGAGTGGATGTAAACATTGTAACAGTGTTCACAATGTCACCTATTTGGGAGGAATGGTAGGGTTTATAATGCATGTATATTAAGGTTGTAATGTTAAAAGTGGAGTTTATAATGGATATATAGCAAGCAGTTCTTAAATACATGTTTTGCAGAAGTGAGGATTGAAATGTATTGGGTATATGGCAGAGTTTTGGTTGCAGGCATGCCATATGTGGAAGGAGGCTATCAGCTGCCCTGTGCTGGTCACAGCCAGCTCCAGCTGGCTTTGAAATGGAAGAAAACAAGCCACCACCTGCCAGAACCTTAACCAGTCAGAGGAACACATGGTGCCTCTGCTTAAATATATTTAAGAAAGCTGCTATTGCTGCTAGGGGTGGCAGGAGCCACAAGAGAGGACACAAAAGGGGACATGTGAGGAGAAATGTGAAGAGACACATATGGAGAAATGAAATGGAGGAGGCAGATAGAAGGGGACGTTGTTGGGGACGTGGCTGGAGATGCACTCTTGGAAGGAGGTGGTCCATGCCAGGGGAGTGGGCTGCGGCCTTTGGATAAGCCATGCTAGCACAGGTATGTCCCTGAAGAGACTGTTTTGCCTGGAACAGTGTCATAGCCAGAAAGGTCAGGAAAAACAAAGGCTAGGTCTGAAGTAAACTTGAGGGTTTGTTATGGAATGCTTATGGCCATTATAAAATTAATCTGTGAATTCTGCCAAGGTAAAATTCTTAGAACAGGTTTTCCTCTTTATGAGATAAAAAATTGGACTTGTATCATACTTTTCTTTCTGTGAAGCTTGTCTAGTCTATTTTTCCTTGCATATTTTTATTATGTGAATTACTTTTCTTTGGAGACTTATGCTTTAAATACTTTAAATGAAATAATGAAAAAACAAGTGTGTCTTTCAGCCAACTGCCTTCCTGTTTCCCAGTAGCAGCAGTCTTGGTAAGTTCTGTATGTTTCTTCATTTTGCAAAGACGTTGCCCACTCCACATTCAGAATATTTTTCTGAAGGCCTTGCCCATTTGCAGCAGCTGTGTCCCATCTGATTCCTCAGATGGCTGTTTGACTATTCCCTGACTATCACTTTAATGTACTGGTCTTTCATGTCAGGCCAATTTTCTGATTATATTCTTGCTTCTTTCCTTCTGCCTTTTTGTAAACTTCCTTTTGTTTGGGGGTGATCATCTCTTGCCCATGTGACACATTTTGTTCCATTGCTTTTACTCTTTCTTCAGCTGTATTATTCCAAATGAACCCTTCAGATGATGTGATCAAGAAAAACATTCTGATTTAATACTGTCTCATATTACAGATTTCACTGATTAGCCTTCAGAACCATAAGTCATCAATTGCTTCATCCTATGTCATGCTAGTGTTTTTAACAACAAAGCTCCTGAAAAACTAAATGTTCAGTTTCTGAAGTATTAATACCTGGGGAGCAATCCTTTCTGCATCATTTGAAATCAACTTGTAGTGGTGCATGCCTGATTTGGCAATGAGATATAAATCAAAGTGTCAAGACACTTTGGCTTTAGGACCTGCATTGAATTTTACTCCTAGAGTAATTCATAACTCTTAGTAGTCCAAAAATATGCAAGAGCATATTCCTATGTTAATGGTACTAATTAGGGCAACTATTCCTATGGCAGGCCTTTTGGCATATTTTAATAATAGAGGTTTACTTTTGTGATGTTTACTAACAAAAAAACCCAACCCTCATTTTCTTTTAATGCAACAAGGGGAAATGGGAATAAAAAGGAGGGTTTATTTTCGTTTTTTTTGAAACAAAGGTGGTGTATATTTGAAGTGTATTAGAGTGGCAGTCAGTGTATTGAAGACAGTAGAGGAGACTTTAGGGAATGGTAGTGAAGTAATTACTACAGGCAGAAAGTGAAGAGAAGCAGAAAGGACGTATGAAGAATAGAACTGAGAAAAGTAGGATGTAAAAACTAGTTTTGCATAGCAAATATGTTTTATGATGCAAAGGTATTGCTCTGAAATTAAAGTAGAAGGTGTTACTTCACTAAATGATCTATTCATCACAAAAAGGGTTTCCTGGTCAACATGTGTTAATTATATGGCTGTTGCAAGTCAGGCTGCAGGATACATACTTTTACAATGAGAAATCAGATGGCATTGAGAGGGCTTAAATAAAAGTATTTCAGCTGAAACAGCAACATACATACAGCAAAACCACTTGGGCAGAATTTTAGTGAGGACAAAGGGATTCTGTAAGGGTGGTTTCTCAATTTCTTTTGCAGGATTTGTAAACTGATTTATTTCATTAATACATCTCATGTGGAAGGCATTCACTAAACAATTAATTTAGACTTTAGAACAAAAGCATAACATTCACAGAATCACAGAATCACTGAGGTTGGAAGGGACCTCTGGAGATCATCTAGTCCAACCCCCCTGCTCAAGCAGGGTCACCTAGAGCACATTGCACAGGAT
>NW_020450758.1:652586-678543 GCF_003343035.1 Apteryx rowi | reverse complement strand
TGTACACCACAGGGAACAGAAATGAAGGTCCCTTCGCACGTCCCTTCGCGCGCCCTTCTGCACAGGAGCTGGACTCGCCTCAGAGGGGCTTGGGGCGGGACAAGAGGTGGCAGCACAAATTTCAGCAAAATACTAGATACACTGAAAAAGATTTTTCCCCAGGAGGGTGGTTAAACACTTGAACAGGGACCATGAGAAGCAGGGGGGGTGGATCTCCATCCTTGGAGATACTCGGACCTTGCCTGGACAGAGTCCTGAGCAACCTAATGCAACTTCAGCATTGTCCCTGCTTAGAGCGGGAGACTGGATTAGAGACCTCCCGAGGTCCCTTCCAACCTGAATTATCATGTGGTTCTGTGCTCCAGGACGGATGGCAAGTCACCCTCAGAAATCTTGGCTGTACCTCCGGGGTCTTAGTTTTTTTTTACGTCAGAACCATGCTATTTCATGCTCTATTATCAGGTTAGTCAAAACACTTTTCTAAACTATATATCTATATAATTGCCAGCTACACTCACTTCCTTGGCTCCTGCTGTTTTCCATTGCATCGGATTTTCAGTCATGCAAAATATCTACTTTCACCTTAATCTGCATGAAGCCCTCCTTCCCTGCAGGAGGCTCAGGAATGAAGAGGAAGCCAATATCTCTCGGCTACTTTTATTGGAGTCTTATTTCCCATCTGGAGAGACGGGAAAGACAAGTCTACCCAGATCAGTGACATTTATTTCTCAATTCCTATAGCTGTGCTGGAGACCTCCTTGGGGCTCTGCTCTTCTCAGATCCCGTGGGCTCAGCCTGGGTCAATTTTCAGTTAGGAGACTCCACGCCTCCTTCTTTTGGGGTTTGTAGTAGATTGGGGTGTCGCAGTGCTGTTAGTGCCCTGCTATGGGGAACTTAAGTCACACGTAAAAGAGGATTTTGGCGGGTTAGGTGCTACAGTGAAACTCCCCTATAAAGCCCTTGGCTCCAGAGACAGCTTGAATTCTGGGTCCTAGATGAAGCATCTCCCAGCGAACGGTGGAAATATCCTATTCCCCCATCGCTTCCCCAGTGGCCAGTTCTCTCGTTCCCCAAAAGGCTGGGATTTCTCCTAGGAAAACATACCTGGGGCTCTTCGTAGTGCCCGTTTAACCCAGCAGCTTTCCTCTCTCGAGGCTGAGACCCACATGCTTCCTCCTATCTTCTTCCAATCTGCTGAACTTTGCACATCCCTTTCTTTTGCAGTGGTGAGAAATGGGGAAACCAGAGTATTGTCTGTATTAAATAGCTCACAGGCTGTTTTCATGCCACTGCGAACCTGTCTCCTCTCCAGACTAAACAGTCCTAATATTTCCTGTCTCTTCTCACATAGAAACATGTCTGTAATCACTCTTTTCCCCTGTTTCTGCACCTTTTTGGATGCTGGAGCAGTTCAGGGTATACCTAATCTGGGGAAACAAGATCACATTTCCCTGTTTCCAGCTTTGTCAAARACTGACCCCCCCCCCCCCCAAACTGGAAAACAAAAAATTCCCACAGAAGAAAGATTTGTCAACAGTTTGGGACCATACGGACGTTGGAAAAAGCCCCCGCTTGCCTGCGGTGCCTGGAGGATGGGCTCATGCCCAGCCGAAGGGGTGATGAGAAAAACAGGGAAATCCTCGGAGACTCCAGCTGGCCATCCTGGAGCCAAAGGAGGGATCAGAGATGCAGGAAACGTGACCAGCGAGGCCAGACTGATGCCCTGAGGAAAGGGGGTAAAAAGGAGTTGTCTCCGTGCTGCGTACGTGCAATACGGCCGGTCGTGCGTGTGGGATGTCCAAAGGGCTTTGCCTTCCATGGGTAAACGTTAGGGAGCCTGCAAAAAGCCTGGGAAGGGGCTCGTATAGGGAGAAAAGAATGGGACAGGAAAGTTCTCAAAGAAGACAAAACATCAGTGAAAAGAGATAGGGAATAATCTGTTTTCCGTAGGCTGAGGGGCTCTTAGTCTGGAAACTGCAGCCACGGAGACAAAAGCTAGACCGTAGGAAGAGCTTTTTCCCAGAAAGGACACTCCCCCCTGGGTAAGGAAACAGGCTAAAAAAAACAATATAAAGGATCCGGAGGAGCATCCTACGGCACTCTTGCTCCTACCTGACCCTCCCGGATGCTTTTGCCCCATAGGACACCAGGGAGCTGCACACGGTGCCTTCCACTGTGCATGAACCCCTGAAGCTGGGCTCTCCAGCCCAAGCTCGGTGACGCGCTGAGACTGTGTTTCTTGCTCTCTTCGTTTTTCCCTATGTTGCCTCAAAGGTATGGGAGCTGGTAGGAACCACACAGCCCCCGGGGGAGAGTCCGGTTTGTGCGCGCTGGATAAATCCAAAGGAAACCGCTTACAAGTCCTTCTCACCAGCACTGCCAAAAGGCCATGATTCAGTGCCTTTTTTTTTTTTTTTTTTGTAGAAATTAATTAGTTCAGGCCCATCACAATTATCTAACTCAATGAGCACAACAATAACCCACTGTTTAAAGGTTGTTCATGGCCATTTAGCACCATCTGGGTCGTCTGATCAGCGGCTTTGAAAACAGTTGAAAATGAAGTAAGAAGGATTGCTTGGCCCAGACACCCCTTTTTGCCTCCCAGCTGCACTGCAATGAAAATAATCCCAAAGGGCACAGACACAGGGAGAGGGACTAGGGGGCAAATGTCACCCCGTATCTCACAGCATGTCTCTGAGCTGCAGGTCTTCCTATTTCCCCACCTATTGCAAATGGAGAAGTGGTGGCCTTGGAGGGAGCAGGGGTGAAAAGCCAGACCAAATGCCCAAATTGGCAAGAAACTACACTGGCTGTGTGGCCTCCTTGGGCTTTGGGGCTTGAGTCTGACATGCCCGATGCCCCAAGAGGGTAACGCTTGAGCTATCCCAAAAGGAAGGAATGAATGCCCTCAAATGGACGTGGTTAACAGTGGGCTGGTTTCTGCTGGTGCTCAGAGGAGCCGAGTGTTCTGCTGTCCTGGAAATCAGGTTGCTTCTTGCCGGGTGCTGGAACATGGACTTTGGGGCTTGCTGAATTGCTGCTTTGCTTTGGAAGCTGCTCTGGGGAGACGGGCTGGAGCGAGCCCGGCCAGGCCACCCCGTGGGATAAGCTGGAAAGCAGGGGTGAGCGAGGAGCATGACTGCCCAGACTTACAGCTGTTCCAATACTTGTATCCCAAGTCTCTTACCTTACTCATGGGCTACTCTAGCTGCATGCAGAGTGAGACAGGAACTTTCACGTCCGAGGGGATGCCCTGTGCTGGCTGAGGTGGGGTAGCCCTGGGAGAGCTTTGGCCAGCTAGCTGTGTGATCCCACCGCTTTCCTCCCATCTTTACATCAGGGCACATGTCCCCTTGGTCCATGAACTCCTCAGCATGGGAGGAGCAGTGGTGGTACGAAGGGCTTTGGTGTCCTCATCATCACCACCCTGCAATTGCTTGCATGACCAGTCATTAACATGACTCAAGAGCAAACCTTTCCTGGGTGTCTGCCAGACAATCTTGAAACTTGGTTGTGCGATAGATTTTTGGTCATGTGACAGGGAAGAGGTTTGTGGGGAGTGGTGGATTTTGGGTGGTCACAGGGGCGCAACTAACCTGTTCTCTGTCCCAGGGAAGGGGCACATCCAAGCCTGGCTGGGGTGGTGAGATTCAACCCATGGGCTGGAGGTTGGCCACAGACCTCCCAAGGTTGGTGAGAATAGCTCAGCGCTATTCTCAGCCTCTCTTGACAAGCTGGCAGCTCTGGAGACAATGGTTGTCTTGTGTGTGTGTGTGTGTGTGTGTGTGTGTGCGCGCACACGTGAGGCAGGAAAACAATGAGTCATGGTGAACACATGGGGCTCGGAGGCTGGCGTCCCCTTGGCCTCCTCTCCTGGTTGGGGAGGGCTGCATCCTGCCTGTTCGTGGCCTGTTTCCAGTCTGTATGCCCTAATCCCTCTGCAAACACAATGAGGTAGGGCAGCAGCTGGGCCAAAAAGGGAAGGCGAGACCAGCTCCCGTGGCGGGTGGTAGGAGGGCTCGGCTGACTGCAACGGGCAGTCTCCAAACACCTCGATAATTCCCCCCCCCCCCATGGTTGCACAGCCTCCTCCTAGCGCAGAATAGGAGGTCTGAACTGGGGTGGTAAAGGAGAAGAAATGCATCAATTTGACTATGCCAAAATAATAGTTTCCCACACGCTGTACATGTCTGTTCGACAAGGCTGTCCTGCCATGAACTCTCCCAGACAAGCCAGCGGCTCGTTTTGTTCCTCGTCTGTGGGAGAGAGTCCTCGTCTGGTTCAAACGGAGCCAATAGACAACAAAACCCATCGGCATGACAAAGCGTACCCCACCGGGGTCTGCATCTGCTCCTGGAGGGCAGGTTTCCTGGGGCTCAGCCCTGCTACTGCAAAATAAGTGTTCTCACCTGACGCGTTCAGGGTAAGGGGCTAGGAGACATCACTGGGCCAATGCAGCATTAAATAACTCACCAAAAATCCACCTAGTCCTTCCTATGCAAGGAATAAAGCTGCCCATTTTTTGTCTCTGTGCAATGTCTTTAATAAAGGACATCAAGACCCATGGGTGCTTGTGGTGATAGCTCAGTCCTCTGAGCCAAGAGAACTGGATTTGGACCACTGCAGTGGGGTTATTTAGCACCCATGGGCACAGACAGGGCAGGGAGCTGGTGGTTCTTGCAATGGCCAATAGTTATATGAGCTCAAAAGGGACAAGAGACAAATTAATAGAGTGGGCTGCTGTGAAACATGACTGTCCAGTGGTGATCTCTCACTCAGGAAGCCCCCTACCCACATCAGCCTGGGTGGTGTGGTGGGGCATGGATACCCTACAGGCCCTGTTTTTCTCTTCTGGCCTAAGTGACCTCTACAGGGTTGGGTGGCCTTTGGTCCAACCCAACATGCAAGCTCTTGTGTGCATGGCCCACCATTGCCATTTGCACTGTTGTTGAGATGGGACAGCCTCCCACAGGGGGTAGGCTGCGTCTCACCACACATTTGCCCATATTGAGTAGGACAGGGAATGAGTCAGGGGTCTCTGGAGTGTCTGATTTTGGGTGAAATGAATTGTGCCCTTGAAGCAGCTTTTCTTCTTGCTGGTTATTGAGGAAACCCAGGGAGAAGGAGGTGTCTGCATTTGGACATGCTTGTTGGGTTGGATGAGCCTCACTCATGGTGTCCCAGGCCACCCGGAGAGGGATGCAGTGGGCTGGAGGAGGAATCCTGCAGGCTCTGGGCTCTTTCCAGGTCCTGAAAGCAGCAGGGTAAATGCTGCAATGTGTGATACCGTGATGCAAATTCACGATACTGCTGTCCCGACAGCTTCCACCTCCCCATCGCTCTACAGCTAACCAACCTCACCCAGGAGCCCAGGGATGAAGTTGTTTTCCTCCACATGGGGAGTTTTCCATGGGTTAACCCCTGAGGAAGCAAGCGATGGAGCTCCCAACCCCTCATCCTCCTCGGCCCTGCCCGGAGCTGCCCTGTGGCACAAGAGAGCTCCTCTTCTCCTGCTCTACAAATGCAGGAATGAAAAAAAAAAAAAAAAGCCTTTTAAGAGAATAATAAGGGGGAAGGGGAGGAAATCCTGAATGAGGTTTCAGGTACTCGAACCTGTCACACCATAAGCTTAAGTGCTCACTCTGGGAGCACAAGGAATTGGCAAAAACACCCTGTTCTACAGGCCTTGCCGGCCGCCTGATGGCTTTGCCAGTGAGGACAGAGTTCAGCAGTTTCTCTTCGCAAGGCTTGGGCTGCCGGGCTGCCAGCTGGAGCGGAGCGGTGTCCTGCCAGGCGCCGAGGCTGTGCGCGTCGCATTGCTCCTGCATCGCGGCTCAGCGAAGGGGAAAATCCAAAAGCCCTTTGAACACCGAAAGAAAAAAGGCCGTGCTAAGAAAACATGTGTGCGAGTGATTCATGTCAGCGGGAGTCCTGCTCCCGCAGCTGGATGCCTGATCCCGGGAGGCGGTGAATCCATCTCCGAAATGGTCACGGCGGCTCCTGTTTGCAATAGAAAATAAGACATTTCTTGGTGTTTATGGTCAGGAATGGCTCTCCCAGGTCATCCCCTCAAGCGTGGCAGAGGGAATTGAACTCGGACCAGCCAGTACCTCCAGCCAAGCCCTGTGTTCGCAGTGTGGGGGTCTTGGTCCTACCTGGCTTCCAAGGATGGGATGGGAGGTTTTTTTTGTCTCAGCTGGCTGGTTTCTGTTATTCTACGCATCTTTCACTTTTCTGTGATGTGAGGGCCTTTTTATGAGGGATCCAGTCCAATTATCTGTCAGGACTGGGGACCTCTTGGAGAAAGCTGGGCAAGTCACTGTAGTCTTGCATGCTAGCTAAGAAGTGCTCCTGCTAGGTTGGGGGTCTATCATCTCCCTCTTCCAGCTCCTGTTGCAAGTCCAGTTCCCACCCAGCATTCACCCTGGGGGAGGATGGCCCTGGGAGCCCACCCCATGGTTGGAGGCAGGTTCCTTCTGGTCTGCTCTCTGGCTGGCCCCATGTCTCTCCCATGCTGGGTGGCACAGTCACCCAGCTTCTGGAGGACAGGGATGGTTATTCCACCCATGATATCCATGGTGTGAAGGGTAGAGGATGGGGGACCTACTCCCACCAGTGGGACTGAGGAAAGGATAAACTCCAGGACAGCTTCAGCAGTGAGTCCTCTGACCTCCAGGTGTTTGTGTGGACAAGAGGAACCACAGGGTTTTAAACCCCCTGCTCAGAGATGGGGTGGGCAGGCTGGGCCTAAACTGATGGTGATACCTACCCTTTCACAGGGCTCTTCATGGATGCATCCCACCCAGACTGGATTCCACCACCGGGCAAAAAAGGGAGGGAGATTCCCACATAAGAGGGACTGGACCCACTCCTGCAGGTCTTCAAAAAACCTACTTGTGTGGGAAATGTAGGCAGCTGTCCCCTACCAGGGTCCCCCACCACCAGGCACCTACCATTTCACTGAGTCAGTGCCACAGTTAAGCATCTAAAAAGGCCAGCTGAGGGTGCAGATTTGAGTAAGTCTTTTTTTCATATTTATATGGCTAGTGTCTGCTAGGCGCTGAGCACTCTACACTCCCGTTTGCTTCAGGGAGAACATGGGTGGCTCAGTCTCTTGCAGGACGGTCCAACTAAAAAGTCTGATCCTCTCTCCCTTGACTGGAGTTTTTCCATTGACGGAGGAGGACACTGAATGCAGTCCTTGTAACATAGCCTTTTGTGCTTGAGGTACGTCTCCACAACAGGAAAGCCCAGTAAATAGGCTTTTGTTCATCAGTTGACTGCCTGAGACAAAGGTTCACTGAGGATTATCTAAAAAGCTACAAACAAGGTTGTTTTGGCATAGAATTACGGAGGGACTCACTGAGGTTCCTCTGAACGTCGTCAGATTTCCGGCTCCTGTTTCATGGCAGGAGGATCAGCACTAAGTAACGAACGAAAACATTGATCTGCATCCAGGTTGCTTTTAACACGTCCTAAGAAGTTGCGCAGACATCGGTGAGGGCCTCTTCTCTTATTCTGTGGAATATCAAAATCTGGAGTCTCTTGACGTAACAGCCCAGATGTGACATAGACAAGAACTGCACGTTGTCCTTTCCTGACGACCTTCCCTGTAAGTCAAGAGGACCCAGCAGAACAAGAAGTTACACAATGGAGGAATGCTTTCAATAAGTGATGTAAAAGGCCTCTAGCTATTAACGATTGCTACCTGAGCCAAGACCTTCTCAGGGGAAAACTGCAAATTATTTTGCTGACTTCCTGAAGAGGATTATTGGCATTTGCAACTGAATATGAATCATCAAAAACAACAAAAAGAGCTTAGAGATCGACATAATTTGACCCTTCATCTAGACAACCATTGACCTGGGGTAGATTCCAAACATTATTAGAACGAACTCTCCAGACAGTATTGATCTGCTAATAAGCAAGAAATCTATGATTGACATTGGATTTTCAGATCAGACTAGCTAACCACCTGCCTAAGACAGCTGGCTCTCCTAAAGTATTTCTGGCATCTCTTGTCCAATGACTCTTGAGAAGTTAAACATTGAATTCACTCTGCAGATCTGAACAGATCAGGATAAAAAGCCAAAAATCCAAGGGGGTTTTGCTGTTCACGTTAGCATGGCTAGGTTTAACCCTAAGCACACAAAAGGATTTTGAGGCAGGTTTTGTCTTTGAAATGGCAATTTCTCTGTCTAGCTGGTCAATGCCTTGGAGGAATCATTTTTCTGTGACCCTAAATTTGAGTTTTATCTGTCTTAGTGGAGTGACCCATGTCTGAGTGACATGGGTTCCCCTAAGGAACATGTTGCGAGTCCTAGGAAGGGATAGACAACGGGCTGGAAGAGGAGATAACCCTTGGCTCCCAGAAAGTGTTGGGAGCCTGGGACTGCAGCTGTAGCTAGGGGTCCCTATGCACTTTTTTTCAGTGAGACCATCAGGAGAAGTGTGGGCTGATCTTGGCCTGGCTCCAAAATAAGCCTTGGATGATGATCTTAACACTGCTGGGATCATCTTGGGGGATGGTCCCTCCTCCTCTGCAAGGTTTCTCACCCGCGGGAGCAGCCGGTGCTCCCTACACCTGGCCTGGAGCACCCTGGGGAGGTGGGATAACGTCATCGAGTCTAACACCGCCCAGGTCCTTTGCACAAAGGCAGTGCAAAATATCTGCCAGCAGGATGGAAAAGAGGCCAGTCAGAGGGCAAAATCATGGGTGACCCCAGTGCCAAGTCTCCCATCCTGGAATTGGTGGGGAGGACTCAGATCTTGTTTTATACAGAGCCTGTAGCTTTACCCCATTTACACCAGGGTAAGGGGAGTGAGAAGGCATCTGTTGTAACCAAAACACCCTTGGATTTTGTTCTTCCCTCCTGGAAAAGAAAAAGAAACAGAGAGGGATTAAAAGAGAGAAGACGAAAAAACATAGCTGAGAGGTTTGATTGAGTTTTACATGCCTGAAGGTGCTGGGAGAAGCCATACCAGGGCAAGGAGAGACTGTCTCCAGGTGTTGTCCCACACCTGGGCTTGACACGGTACAGTGCGATGTGTGAGCAGGAAAATTTGGGGAAACAACAACTTGGTGTCCATGTGGGACACTCAGTGGGGCCCTGGGAGTCCTGTGCTCGTCATATCTTATGTGCCATAAGACTGCCTCTGTGCATGCTCCTCTCCCATGTCCTCCTCTCCTCTCTCCCTTCCTGCCTTTTTAGAGATTTTTAATATGCTCATGGTGACTCATGAAACTCTCTGGGGTCTGATGCAGGGTCCAACCTTGCTTTGATGTGGGAGGGACACAATCTGCTCCCTTTTCCAGCTGGTGGTCCAAGCTTGGAGACCTGGGTTCCTGGGCAGTGTATAGCATTAGTTTGTATTTTTCCTCGGAAATGAGTTTTGAATTTGTCCCAAACAAGCAAAAAAAAATTCCCAGATCTCCATGCAGACTGTTAAGGTGGGGATGTTGTCCCAACCAACCCTGCGTTTGCAACCTTCCCTCACCCTGAGGCACCTTTGCGTTGAACAACCATGACAACCCATAACAACCAACATGGGCCCTCCCATCCCATCCCCACGACCATTTTCTGCGGTCATGCAATACCCCCCAGGTTATTGCAATAGCCCCAAGGAGCCTTCCCAGCCCCATAAATGCAATCTGCCTACTGGCCTTGGCCCCATGCGCCGTAACCTCCTTCCCCGCCTGGGGAGTGCCTCGCGGCATGGTGCCAAGGCTCGTGAAATGGTGCTAAACCCCGTGAAATGGTGCCAAGGCTCCTGAAACATGGCCAAGCCGTGCAAAATGATGCCAAGCACTGGCCATGGCACTGCTCAGCCTGCTGTGGTGGAGTGCGCTGAAAGGCTGGAGGTGCTGTGCCAACGCTGCGTGCTCCTGGAGGCGGCTCCCCGATGGACCCCAGAGATGACGTGGGCTCTGTCCAGCTCTGTGGATTGATCCCAGGTGATCCGGCTTATCAGCATCGCTGGAAGTGGTGAGATCCTGAGGGTGCCACTTGGCTGAGGATGGATGTGAGCGCGTGTCCCCTTGCGGTCCATGAAGCCCCCAAGTGCTGTGCAAGTTGGACGGGTGCCCTTGGGCAGACAACCCATCTGCCAGGCTTGTCTCCGTAAGGGGTCGGCAGCCCAAATTTAAGAAAGAGCACAAGAAACTGGACAAGTGGGAAATGCCCCTTCATTGGGACTCTCCTTCCTCAATTCCTGGCAGTTCCTGGGTTGGGACTGCTAAGGTGGATATTGCATCTGAAACCATCCTCTTCCATAGCCACTAGCAGCTCCATGAACTTAATTAGCCTCTCTTGAACCCATCTGGATCTTTGGCCTCCACAAGGTCTTCAAGAAGGTCTTAATTTGTAGGGGTGGGAAAGGCACTGCTGCTCCCTCTCTTGCATGTTGCTTAGTCTATTTAGTCCCGCATCTTTCAATCCAATTTACTGCTGCAGACCCCCAGGAATGCCTTTGGCCCCCAAGGTGGTCACTCCCGGTTTGCACCAGAGCAGGTGGGATCCTGGGACTCAGAGCCTCCCTGGTGCCAGTTCCAGGAGCAGCATTCGCGAAGGGTCTCACTCCGTGACTCGGCTCCCCAGGAGCATCGCTGCCAAGCCTGGCGAGAGCACCTGACCATTCCCATCGGGAGCTCTCATTTCAATGGATTACAGGGCTGCCAGGCGAGCTGTTTCAGCTGGCCAATGTCCATGCCAAATATCTGCCTCAGGTTGAACTGAAAACGAAAAAAAAATCAGCAGAAACAGCTTAGCTGTTCCTCGGAATAAACTCAGGAGGTAAATAGCCTTTGGAAAACAGCAGCTTCGCCAAAGGAGGACTTTAAGTTAAAAGCACAACAGAGCAGCTAGGGTTTTTTTTGGTTTGAAATGCTGTGTGTTTGAACTGTGTCTAAAAGAGTGAAAAACATGACCACAAATACCTCAGGTGCGTGTTTGTGGAACAGGTACACAATATATTCCGTATAAAGTAGCATTTCACTGACATCGCAGGCATCCAGATGTTTCAGTGAGGGATTCTTTTTTTTTTTAAATGTTTCTGAATTTCCATCTCAGGAGGTATTTCGAGGCTTTGACTGTTTCTCCAGCCCAGCTGGGTATCAGGGGAAACATCAGGATGTCAGACTGGCCCAGGAGACTGAAACTTCTGCCCCCCACCACTCTATCCCAGCCCTAATCCATAGGGAAGGGGAATGATTCTCCTCTTAGGTGCTGGAGTCTTGAGTCATGGCATTTCCTATCGTCGAGATAGCTCGGTTTGGCAGTGCCAGCCATCCTTTCACCCGTTGCAAAAATGGAGCAGTGTTGCAAAGGTAGGGAAGGGAAGCTGGAGTGAGACGACCTGACGTCGGATTATGCTGCAGGTCCTCCGGGAAGCCGCTCTCAGGAGCACGAAGGATGAGAAGGGCATGAGGAGCAGTCAGCATGGATCTGCCAAGGGCAAATCACGCCTGACCAACCCGGTTGCCATCTGCAACATGATGACTGACTGCGTGGACGAGGGGAGAGCCGTGGATGTGGTCCACCTGGATTTTAGCAAGACTTCTGTCACCATAGCATCCTCGCGGCCAAACTGGGGAGAGGGGGACGGGGCTACAGGGTGGGTGGGAAAGAGGATGGACCACCTGGCTCCAAGAGCAGTGGTCAAAGGTTTGGAGTTTAAATGGGCGACTGTTAGGGGCCAGACTGATGCCACTTCATCGGTGACCTGACCACGCTACAGAAATTGCCCTGGGGGACACAAACCGTCCGCGAGTCAGCAGCGAGCCCTCCCCGAAGGTGTCTGAACAGGCAGGGAAAGCAAGCACACGGCTGCCTGCGTTCCCGGCGGGATGGATGCATGTCTCCAACCGGTGCAGCGGAGCCATCTTTCCTCTAGGAAGAGTGTGAACTTGCAGAAATCAGATAGGCTTTGGCTTCGCCGCTTTGCTCTGCCTTATGTCACTCGGCACTCAAGGTAACGCTGCTCCCTGCCAAGGAACAGCCTGTAATAACTTCCCACAGGCACCGCACCGCTCGAACAAATGTATTTATATAAACTCGCCCTGTCAATAAACCCTGACACTTAACGGCGAGCGTGGTGTCCGCTGGGAGGGGAAGCTTTGGAAAGCAGAGCTGCGCTCAGCTGCGGTCTCCCGGAGCAGCTGGGTGGATGTGGGACCACGATCCTGCATTTGGGAGCGGGGGAAAGGCTGACACTGCCGGGGAAGGGCTGCTCCTGATGGACTGGACCCCGTGGGGTGTCAGGCACCTCTGCCACAGAGATTTCGATGGGAGCTGAGGTACCTAATTAGGGCCATGATGTCTCAGGACCTTTTTTGGACCTGGTCCTAGCCTTGAGAAAAGAAAAGAAAAGAAAAGAAAAGAAAAGAAAAGAAAAGAAAAGAGAAAAGAAAAGAAGAGAAGGGAGAAGGGAGAAGAGAAAGGAAAGGAAAGGAAAGGAAAGGAAAGGAAAGGAAAGGAAAGGAAAGGAAAGGAAAGGAAAGGAAAGGAAAGGAAAAGGGAAAAGAAGAGAAGAGGGAAGGGAAGAAGAGAAGAGAGAAAAGAAAAGAAAGAAAAGAAAAGAAAAGAAAAGAGAAAAGAAAAGAAAAGAAAAGAAAAGAAAAGAAAAGAAAAGAAAAGAAAAGAAAAGAAAAGAAAAAGCAAGGGAAAAAAAAAGGCCTATCTGGGAGTTCACACATGGAGACCTGGAGTTCAGGCAAAGCGGTTGCTGGTCTCTTCTTCACCACATGCATCCCGTGGCCTTGTTTCTGCTGGAGCAAATGTTGGTGCTGCTTTTTGTAGGCAGGCAGAGCAATGCAAGCCCGGCAGCCTGCCCTCACTGAAATACGAGTGACACCAAGAGCAACCGGGCAAGGACGGGGTGCCTGCCCCTGTAGCCAGGTAGCTCCCGGTTGCAGGAGGTGTTTCAGCCTCATCCTTTGGAAAACTGGCTTTGCAGCAGGGCTTAAGTTTTCCAACCACTTCTGGTGTTTGCTAATTTTTCTGTCCTTGCCTTGACAGCTTAGCTGCTGTCCTTCCTCTGCTGGGTTTTGCAATGGTAGAGCATGCACAGGGGGCTCTTGTGCAATGCAAAGCCTGTGAGTCCGAGTGTGGCTCCCAAGTTGGGATAAGCATGCAGCAGGGCTGTGCTGGTGGTGGGTGGCCAATATATCCCTGGTATCGAAGGACAGGAGCAGGCAAGGACGGTTGGGCTTCTTTGGGACGCAATGTCCTTCCAAAAATACAGTCCTCCATGCTCAACACCAGTGGACATGGTAAGTGTTGGCTAGATGAGGCCCCTTTGGCTTGCATGGGGCCACGTAGAACGGGATTAATGCCAGAAATTGGCCCCTAGCCTTAATACGGTTATTAAAATCTGGTGGGGATGGCTGCCCTAGCAGGAGACATGAGGGTGGTGGACGTGGGTCAGCAGGTCAGCGCTGTGCTGGGCTCCTCCGATGGGTGAGCAGGGCTCACACAGCGCTGGAGGAGGCACCTCAGCCGGGTCTGCGCTCAAATGGGCTCAAAGTCCTCGTCGCCTAAAACGGGCCAGTCTCGGGACACGGGGAAGCACAGGACATGCGGCAGAAGAGGTGATGGATGAAACGCTGATCCCGCTGGGCGCTGGGCTAGGCAAGCCGGCGCGTTGGAGCCGCTGGTGCAAAAGCTCAGCCGTCGCCTCCAGAGCAGCCCCTTTCCACCTTGCCTCTGGGACCGTTTTGCAGCTACCTGCCAATAGCCTTTTTATTTTTTGGCTTCAGTCCCTGGGGTGCGAGACACTGTCCTGAGCCCCTCGGCCAGCAGCTGTCCCCCGGGCCATCTCCGTTGTCGCTTCCCATCCTCTGAGCTACCCCATGCCAAAAGGAAAGCACCCGAGGGAAAAGGGGATGCAAGCAGAGCCCATCCGAAATGGGCCGGTGCTCCCGCTGCCGGGTCAGGCGGGTTGAGCGTCGAGCGGAGGAGCTGTCAGCATTCCCGGGGCGGGAGAGGCAGCGAATGCCACGAGGTTGTTTTATTGCTGGAGTTATGATAACATCACCGCGAGTTAATTCCAGGAATCCTGAGCTTTGGCACGGGGGGGAGGCGTTGGCGCGGGCGCCGTGCTGCTACGCAATGAGGGGGCCGTCTTGTTTTAATGCACCGTTGGGAGGCAGCACGGACGAACCCTCTGCCAGCCTGGCACCGAGGGCGCTTCCAAGTCGACCGGCTCCCAGGTAAACAACGGCTGGGGATTGCTGCTGGCTGATGCAGCCGGCGGCGGCGAAGCACATAGTGGCACTCTTCGCCCAGCAAAAGCAGAAGCACGGCTGGTGGGAGCACCTTGCTCTGTGCACTTGGGACCCTGCACCCCCCATCCCTGCACCGTGTCCCCCCCAAATCCCTGCATCCCCCACTGTGCCGTGCAGCCCGGACACCCACCAGCTCTCGTTAAAAACTCCCCCCTTGCTGATACAACCCGGCTCCTCTTTCCTGCCCACTTTGTTGTCCTCTCCAGTGGGCTACATCTCCCAGTGTCTCCTCTCCCATCCAGGCTGGGGTGTAGATCTGGAGCATCCCGCAACCCCAGGGTTGCAGTGGGATCCAAGGATGGAGCTGACACTCAGATATCCCAGCCTGAGCTGTGGCCAAGGCTGGCCGCGGGCCACAGGGCTCAGTGAGGTGGCCCTGCTTCTCCAGGATGCCCGGCTCCAGTCCTGCCTTGGGTGCTTAGATGCTTCTCTCTGGGTTCGTCCCCCCCCAGAAGATACCCAAGGGTGTCTCACTAGCATGGGTGGCCCTGGTGTGTCCTGGGCAGCAAAGCAGCTTGGACAGGGCCACAGACACAATCGGTGGCAGAGCAGGGAGATGTCCCCACTGACAGGGGAGTGAGTCCCACCATCTTTTGTAGACACAGTGATGAGGACGGTCATGGGGAACCAGCCGGCCTGGAGGTGGGCCATCGTGCTCAATGCATGAGGAGGTCCCCGGCGCCCAAGGGTGGCTTGATCCTCATCACCGCTGATGCTGATTCACGCCCAAACCATGGGGCAGAGAAGACATGTGGAGGTCAGAAAGGTGAGAGAAGATGGAAAGCAGGGAGGAAGGAAGGAGGAATAGCTCAGCGGAGGGGACTGCTTTGCCCCAGCTGGTCCAGGCAAGCAGGGAGCATGGGTTTGGGCTATTATTTGCTCTCCTGGGTGTTTGCAGGTGTTCAGGCCAGCACTGTTTTGCTACAAGCCCTGTCTCCACTCACAGGCCCAGCACCCTGGCGCTTATCTTTTCCCCCCTCCTGCCGTTGAAATCGGAGCCGGGCCGCTCCGCTGAGCCCCCTGCGTAATCGATTGGGGCACGCTTGGCTTTGGCGCTGTGGGAGCCTGACGTCATGCCAGGGCGATGAGCAATGCTCCCTGGGCCCAATCGATTCCTCGGCAAATTTGTGCTCTGCATTACACCCACCTCACATGAAAGAGTCAGGAAAAAAAAAACAGCGGGGCCGTGGGCAGTGAGGTGGGGAGTGGCGGAAAGCTGGCCAGGATGGAGAGCTCTGCTGATGAGGAGGGACATGCGGGCTCTCCGGCTGAACCAAACCCAGGCTGAGATGTTCATCACGGCTGTGACTGCCTCGAGGGGGATGCCAGAAGGGACCGGGTCGTCCTGCAGCGGGGCAGTCCCCGAGGACCGACCCACTGTGGATTCTTGGATGTCTCATAAGGGTTGCGTTCACCTTACAACCTTTCCTGTGATTCCTGATGGGCTTTTTCTCCCCTCAGTGGGCAAGCTGTAATCAAACTTGGAGACTTCTATGCTTTATTTAATTCAGTTAAGACTGAGCTAAAAAATTACGGGGAAGAGGTGAAGATGGGAGACAGCCAGACACATGCAGCATGGCCACAGCCTTATTTCCTTGGACAACCAGGCTGAAGAGGGCTACTACATACACACGGAGAGGTGGTATGGGCTGCAGTGCCTGGTCCTGCTAGTGGATGTATCCTTCTGCTTTTACTGGTTTTCTGTTATTTCTCACTGTGGGTTCATTGGGAACAAAAACCCTCTGTGGCCATGCTATGCCCCACCAGTTCCTCCAGGAGGAAGGAGGATCTCTTCCCAGTTGTGGCTTGTTGGAGGGTCTTTCAAAGGACCGTTGCGTGGTGGGTCAGGGACAGCTCCTGCTGTCCTGCAGCCTCCCACCCCTCCCTGGGCAGGATGAGCCATCACCCCGCAGCTGCCACTGCCGCCTGGCATCTGAACCTCTTGAGTCAAGTCTTCACCAAACAGTTGGTGCTTTTTTTGGTGAACGGGGTTGGTCTGAGGCCAAGGTTCACAGAAACATCACAAGCTTGGCCAAACCAACACACAATTCACATTGTAGGGCAGGGGGTGAGCAGTGGGTGCAAGGGCTTCGGGGCTGATCTGGATCCCCGGCTGCATGAGGGAGCTTGCAGAAGATGCTGACAGCAATGTTACCCCGTGGGGACTCCACAGACCCAACTTTCCCTCCAGAAGTCTCCCCTAGTTTCCCTTTTCTCCAGTGGCTCCCCCACAGTTTGGTGGTCCAGGAGTGGGTCAAAAGAGTTTCCCACGGTCAGATGTGGAGCAAGCAGTAGAGAGGGGACTTGAAACCCCAAATCCCAACTCTGTGCACTGCTTCCCTATGGAGAGAGAGAGAGACAGCAAAGAAAATCTCCCTGGGGCTCTTTTAGTACTAGGGGTAGTTTAACCATGGAGCTCCTTGCCATGGGAAGGTAGACATGCCAACAGTGTGCAAGGGCTGGAAAAGCACTTAATTAAATGAGGATATCCCGCTTGTATCCTCTTCTCAAGGTATCTGCTACCGGCCACCGGTGGAGACAGCAGATGGACCTTTCGCGGTGCCTGTGACGGTTGTTCCCAAGATCCTACCTGGGGAGGCCAATGGAGGTATTTACTGAGGGACTCACGTTGCAAGGTGTGAGACATCAGTGCACTGAGGTGTGTCTGTTCTCAGTAACAAACCCCCATGACATGGCAGCTCAAAGCCATTTGGAGGGACAACTCTGAGCAAAGGTTTTTAAAGGGTGGAACCACATGTTGGAAGAAAGAGGTCCAGGGGCCAGGTATTAAAATGGCCACACCAGGAGAGCTTTGAATGCTGCCTTGTCCCTGATAGCTGATAGGAAATCAGATCAGCCATTCACCCTCTCCAGGGGAAGAGCCCGGGAATAATCCTCCCCGGCACCTTCAGGCCCCTTTGGATTTTGCAGACCTCTGTCATATTCCCTTCAGTAACCTCTTTTCCCAACCTCTTTTCCCAGGCTGAAGATTTCTCCTCTGTTCAGCGGTTTCCCCACACGGAGGCAATCGGATGCTCGTTGCCTTGCTGCAATTGCATCATGTTGTCCCTGAGACGGGCGGTCCCAGCTGCACCGAGGAAGCCACCATGGAGAGGCGCATCAGGGTTTCTCCTAGGTGAGACATAACAGAAGCTCACGCACGTCATGCAGTGATGGGGAAGCTGGAAAACTCAGCTTGGAGAGAAGGAAGTGGGGTTTAATGCACAAGGGATGTTTTTCTGCTGGAGCAATTTCGAGGCGGTGTGAATCTACCCCTTCCTCAATGCCTTCAAGCTCACATGCTGCTCTTCCAGACAGATGGCCATATAATGCAGGAAATCAGCTGAGATGGCCAAAAAAACTCTCTTTCACCTTGACATGGTTAGATGCCTGGGCTGGAGGATGTGTTGTTTTTTTTTTTCCCAGCAGGGACTCAAGGTAACTCTGCTCCTGAATCCCCAGGGAGGAGATGCCAGCACACACAAGGGACCATGACCACAGTTGCGGAGGGGCTGAAAGGACCATGTCACATCGGTGCTGGAGCAGCTCTGTGACACTTCTCCGCCCCAGACCGCTCCAGCTCCTGACCTTTTTTCTGCCATGAGATGTATGGCTGTTTCTGAAGCTTTTCCGTCCTTCCTAGGGCCGCTCCAGCTAGCACCGACCTTTGAAAGCGGAGCAGTCTGGCACTGGATGTGTCGAAAGGTTTTACGGTGCCAGCAAAATGCAATGAAGAGGGTCACAGTGCTATTCTCCGGGTGAGGCGTGAAAAACAAAGCGAGCAGCAATAGTGGGCATCTGCTTGCTGACCTGGGAGGAGGATCGTAGTCCTGGGCTGACTTCTTGGAGCATTGCAAGCCAGCGGGACTTGGCCCACCTCGACTTCAGCTGAGGATCGAAAAAGCAAAACAAGTCCCAGCAGCAAAGGTCTAAGGTTGTCCGGGGAACAGCTCAACTTGCCAGAGTGGAGGCATGGCCACCTTCAGCAGAACAGAGTGGTCCATGCCATGGTTGGCACCTCTGAGCTTCCAGGTACTTGGGCTTAATGGAAAAACCCAGGTCCTGATGGACCTCATTTTGCCTAAATGGGAAAGCAGAGCTGCAGTGGGGTGAATGGGGAGAACTGTGACTTTGCTTGAGTTGCTAAAGGTCAGCAACAGCCTTTAACTCCCATCGGCTTTGGAGACCCACCATCCACTACATGGGACCCCGTACCCTTGTGGGTGGCTTGGCAGCAGGAGAGCCAGGAGGGTGGTGGTGAGGGACGTGACCTTGAGCCCCACATTGAACCTTGAAGCACACCTTGAACCCCACTCTTCCCAACTGAGAGGCTGCCCAGACGTTAGCGGTGCTGTAGCATCTTCGGGACTTAGATTGGACCCTGGGGTGAGGCGCTGTGTGGGCACGGAGGAGAGGTTCACCTGGCTGAACTGGAGACGCCCAGGGCGCCGCACGGCACCCTAGAAGGGCATCCTTGGTCCCATGTCACATCTGCTGGTCCCAGACACAGCCCAGGACACATTGCAGGATGGAGAGGTCCGACTGCCCAGGGGAGGAAGATCATCACCTTCCACCTTCCTGTAGCCCCTTTCTCCACCCTGCCTGTCCCACCAGTGTCGGTGCATCTCTTAGGTACTCAGTCCTGCTTTTCCATAGGAATCTGGGCAGCTTCTTTTTTTTTTTTTTGGTGCACCCCCATGACTAACGAGAGGAGGGGAAGAAGCCTGCCAGCAGCCCTGAAAATACCCACGGCCTTCGCTAATTCGCCTCCGCTGTGCGACGGAGCCAGAGCCGTGAAATGAGTGAGTCACCGGGGAGCCGGCGGCAGCTGTTTCGCAGTGCTGGGACAGTTTCTCCTGGATGAAACCAAGTGTCTTCTCCGTGTCTCGCCCTCCCAAGGAGCTGCGCGAGCGGGGACTGAACAGTTGCTGTCCGAACAAGCACACCCGCAGCGTGCGCCGCTCCACACGGATAATACTTCCTGACCTAGCTTCTCTGCTGGAGAAACTGCCCCAAAGCACCTCTGGCTGAGGTCTCCAAGGCCCTGTTGGGCAAAAGGGAAACTGAGGCAGGGAAGCATCCCCAGCAGCGCAACCACTCACCCATTAACATGGCCGACTGGAGGGAGACGAGGCCGCGCGTCCTTGGCTGAGGAGAATCTGGCCCACTTTGGGATGGCAGAGCCAAAACAGTCCCGGGTTTCTGCTGGGGAAATGCTGGTCCTTGGCAGGCACATGGAGATGGGGCAACCGCAAGGTATCCCCGCCAAGCTTCATCAGTCTTGTTTGGAAAATGAGATTGGTCCCATTCCCGCAGGCGCATGGGGACGCTCACTGTGTCTGCCTGGGTGGGCTCAGCTGTTGTGGGTGGCAAAAACCCCCAAATGGGGTTGTTTGTGCTCTGCAGACACCCAGAGACCTGAGGCAGGATGGCTGGATGGACCTGGAGATGGTCAGGACTCAGGGCAGGATGGCCGGATGGGACCCAGGGCTGGTTGGGACCTGGGGCAGGATGGCTGGATGGGACCTGGGGATGSTCAGGACCTGGGGCAGGATGGCTGGATGGGACCTGGGGATGGTTGGGACCTGGGGCAGGATGGCTGGATGGGACCTGGGGATGGTCGGGACCTGGGGCAGGATGGCTGGATGGGACCTGGGGATGGTCGGGACCTGGGGCAGGATGGCTGGATGGGACCTGGGGCTGTCGGGACCTGAGGCAGAACAGCTGGATAGGACCCAGGGACACTCGCAGGTCCCAGCCCCAGGTCCGGCCGCAGCGCCTTGGCAGCACCGCAGGGAGCCGGGGCAGTTTGGCCAGCTGGGGTGGCCTGGGGATGGTGGGATGCTCGGCATCCACCCGGCTCGCTCACCTCCCTGCCCTCGCCAGGGCGTTTCGAGGGAGCGGGACGGTGTCTGCCGTCCCATGGGGCTTGGCACCGGGGACACACTCGTGGCTGTACCATGCACCGTGGGGGAAAAGGGATCTGGGTGCACATGTGCATCCAACGGGTGCACGCACACTCCCCCCCCGTATGCACGGCACCAGGCGCTCCCCACCTCTCCCTCCCTCCGGAGCCGGGAGCAGGAACCTGCGCTGGGACCAGAAGCCACATTTCGTCCTGCTGGGGAATATAATAAAATTAAACCTCATTAAGCACTTAGAGCAGGGTTTGTGTTGCGGGGTTGGGGCTGGGGGCAGGGAGGGCCGCGGGGCCGGGCAGGGCCGCGCGTCTCAATACTGGGCTATTTAGAAGCGAGAATTTAATAACAGGGGGGGTTTTGATTTTTATGGCAATAGATTTATTCCACCTGGGCTAAGAAATACATTCCACATCTGCTGAGCCGTGTAACCAGACTCTAATTAAAATCGTGTGCCAAGCGCGGTCCCGGCTGTAAAGCACAAAGCTGGCTTTTAGAGAGGCTGGGAACCGCGGCTCGCGCCGCGCCGCGGGCCCTCGGCCAGGCCGCGGGGAGGCATCGCGCCCGCGGGACGGGGCAGGAGCTCGGGGGCCGGGGCAAACGGGCCGGCTTTTGCCCCCCCCCCCGGTCCATGCACGTGGCACGGGGCAGGTCTCCCTCCCGCCCGCGCCTCGGGAGGGGAGGATGCTCACCGGGACCAACGTTGACCCTTGCCTTGCCTCCCTCGTCCTCCTTGCACGCCCAGGAATCGTGGGCACGGCCTTACCCAAGGCTCTTGCAGACCAAGAGAGCGCTGAGGACGTCAGAGCCATCCTGACCCTGCTCCTGGGGCTCCTCACGGCCTCTCCTCGCTGGGGTGGGTGATGTCCGCGTGTGCGTGGTGACCATGGGATGGCTTGAGGTCCATGCCGTGGGGAAAGGGTGACACCCCTGTGTGCAGTGACCGTGGGGCTGGAGTGATGTCCATGCATACGTAATGCCATGGAGATGAGGTGATGTCCATGCACAGGCGGTGACATCTGCATGTCCATGCTCACCATGGGGAGAGGGTAAGTCCACGCATATGCAGTAACTGTGGAGATGGGGTGATGTCCACGTGCATGTAATGCTCACAGCGATGGGGTGACATCTATACGCATGTAGTGATCGTGGAGACAGGGTGACACCCATATGTACACAGTGATCACGGGGACGGGGTGACATCCGTGTGTGCATAGTGCCACGGGGATGAGGTGATGCCCACGTGTGCACGATGACTGCGGGGATGGGGTGACGTCCGTGTACATGTAGAGACCACAGGGATCGGGTGATAGCCATGCGTGCATAGCGCCGTGGGGATAGGGTGACGTCCGTGCTCGTGCAGCAACCACAGGGATGGGGTGACGTCCACATGTGCTCAGTGACCATGGGGATGGGGCGATGTCCGTGCATAGGCGGTGACTGCAGGGATACATCCACATCTGTGCAGTGATGCCAGCCTGGGATGACGTCTGCGTGCGCGGAGGGACCACGGGGACAGGCGAAGTGCCACCTCGGTTTCCACTGGACGTGGGTACTGGGGCTTGGAGGCCGTTCTGCTCTGGGACTGGGGCTGCCCCACAGTGATGGGGAAGGATGGGCTCCTCGCCCCACGTGCACAGGGTCACAGGGAATTCACAGGGACCTGGAGCTGGGCCACCCCCTTGTTCGCCCGGGAAGGGACCGGCCGTGTTACCCAGGAGCAGAGGCTTTGCGAAGGACACCGGTGAGAAGCTCCATCTATTCAAGGCCCTCGGGCTGCACCAAATTGCCCCTTGGGGTCCTGCCCATTCCCCCTGCCAGAGGGGAAACTGAGGCACAGACCGAGCTGGCTGCACGTTTGCAGGCACTGGGGGATTCGATGCGCCATGAAGAGGATCACCGAGGCTGGCTGCGAATCCGCCCGGCCGTCCCCAGCGGTGCCCTCAGCCCCGCGGGCGAAGCCGAGGTCCCTGCCGGATCCCACCGTGGCTCTGCCGGCTTTTTTCCCCACCTCCCGATGCTGCAACCCACCGCGAGACCTGCCGACACCGCTCATTTTCTCCCCGGCGGGCTCCGTCCCCGTCCCCCGGGGACTCCCGTGACCGCCCCGGCGAGGGCACAAGGGCCGTATTGACGGCCGCGATTCGATCATCCCCGCTGCCGGCAGAGCTGAGCTCAGCGGCGGCGGCGGCAGCGGCTTTTAACGAGGCCCCGTGGGTTTCGGCCCCGGGGGGAGCGCGGCGGCGGCTGCAAGTCCCTCTCCGGGGCCACCGCCAGCTCCGCGCATGACATAACCTTTTCCGCCACTGCGCTCCTCGCTTCCCCGGCCTCAACCGGCTGCGGGAAAACACCCGGCCGAGCCGGGCACGGGACGTGGGAGCCTTCAGCCTCCTCTTAATCCCAGCCGCCTCCTCTTGCAGAGAGCGATTTTCCCGCATTTGTGCAGAAAAGGCTCAATTTGTGCAGAAAAGGCTCAATCCGTGCAGAAAAGGCTTAATCCGTGCAGAGAAGCAGAGGAGAGCATCCTTTTCCCAGCAGCGAATGCCGAGGATGAAGGTCGCAAAGACGCTTGTTGCACCATGGTGCGGCTCGGAAACGCTGCTCTTGCCCGCGGCCAGCGGCAGTCGAAGCGGAGCCGGGTTTGGAAATTATCTGTTTTGCAGGCCTGGGAAGTGTCTTGCTGCATGTTTTTTTTCCTCATCAGGGGAAAAAAAGACATGAAGCTGCATGGTTAAATCAGTGTTTGGATTTCACCCCCCCCCCCAGGCCCTGCTCTGCTGCAGCGGTGCTTGGATTTCCACCCTGAAAAGCAGACTTTTTCCAATAGGGAAAAAAAAAACCCTTGGGAAAAAATAAGTTTTTGGCCTAACGGGTGTTTCGGTGAAAAATCCTTTTTAATTTTTAAACCAAGTCCGCTTCAGGCAAAACCTTCGCAGCCAGTGCTGGCATCGCGGGCTCAGCCCAGCGGCGGCGAACCCAGCTCGGCTCCGGCTCCGGTGGAGCGGGAAGCTGCGAAGCACCACTGGCCTCCGCGTTTGGGGAAAATAAACGGTGGAAAAACCTCATTTTCTGCCCCATGGGAGCTGCTGCCAGCCCTTGGATCAGGCACGGGCAGGAGGCGCCGAACCGCCCGGCCTCTCTCCTCCGAGAGCATCCGAGACCCTTCCCAAAACTGGGGGGGGGGGGTTAACGAAGCGTATCGATCCGGCCAGCAGGACAACCCCATTTTCCTTTGAGAAAAGAAGAAAAAGGAGCAAAGAAGTAGCTTTCACGTTCGACGTGGATGATCCAATGGGCAATAAACCGAACCTTTGAATAGCTTTTGAGTGGCACTTTAACAAGGCCGGGCTCTGAATGGGTCCCCTGTGCGCGGCGGATCAGGACACCCACTCCATAATTTTACGGTCCTGCGAAGTCCCGGCTAATATTTGCTGAACAAATAGAGGTTCTGTCTCCGGTTTAATAGACCGGTCCTCCAGACAGAAGCAAAAAGTGCCAATTCTGATGAAGAAACTAATGAGACCTTCGAAATAGCTTGTACGGGAGTAGAGAGGGAGAGAGAAAAAAAACCCCAACGTGCGCTGGATGCCAAGGAAAATACACTTACCTAGTAAAGTATGAGTAATAAGTGGCACTTTTTACAGTGCGAAGATATAACTTTTCATGAAAATACCAAATAAGGCTCCATGCGAAAGGTGGACGGCCTTTTTATTTAATTTTTTTTTGCTTTTTCCTCTTTTTTTTCCCTTGCGAGACGCGCGCGTGTTTTTACGAGCGCCCTGTTTACCGCGATGGGCCGCCTGTCACCCCCCGCCGCAGCCGGGGGACAGCTCGGGCTCTTTTGCCGTCACGCGAAATGAAAAGGGAATGGAAAAACAGGAGCCGCCGTTCTGCGAGACTTTCTATTTTTAAAAGGTTAAAAATATCTATTTTCAGACACCAGCCCAGGAAGCTCGGGGGTGAAGCGACACGGCGGGACGCGAGGGAGTAAACAAGCGCCGGGACGTGCCGGATGGTGGCAGCGAGCAGCTCCGTGGCCCTGGGGACGTCGTGGGTCACTGTCGTGGGCCACGGCCACCACCAGCTTGCCGGGAAGGCGGCTTGCTCGGGGGCAGCTGGATGTGGCCTTGGCCGCCCCAATGGGCTCCCTGGGGCTGGGGAGCAGGGGGCAGAGGGGCTCGTGGCAGGCTCAGCGCCCAAAGGGGATGCTCAGCCCCCAGGGAGGATGCTCAGCCCCTAGGGAGGATGCTCAGCACCCAGGAGGGATACTCAGCACCCAGGAGGGATACTCAGCTCCCAGGGATGCTCACAGAATGGTTGAGGTTGGATGGGACCTCTGGAGATCATCTAGTCCAACTCCCCTGCTCAAGCAGGGTCACCTAGAACACGTTGCACAGGACCATGTTCAGATGGCTTTTGAACATCTCCAAGGATGGAGACTCCACAACCTCTCTGGGCAATGGATGGAGGTGAGGCTGACCGGCCTGTAGTTCCCTGGGTCCTCCTTCTTGCCCTTTTTGAAGACTGGAGTGACACTGGCTTTCTTCCAGTCCTCAGGCACCTCTCCTGTTCTCCATGACCTTTCAAAGATGATGGAGAGTGGCCTAGCAAAGCTCAGCACATCAGCGCTCAGCACCGATCCAGGGGAATAGATGCTCAGCACTGATATAAAGGGATGCTCAGCTCCCAGAGGGGATGTTCAGCACCCAGAGGGGATGCTCAGCATCTGGGGTGATGCTCAGCACCTATGGATGACGCTCAGCACCCAAGGGTGGTGCTCAACACGCAGGGGGGCTGCGCAGCACCGAGGCAGAGGGGTGCTCAGCACCGAGGGGGATGCTCAGCATCGATGCAAGGCGATGCTCAGCGCTGACGGAGGACAACTTGTCTTGGTGACTAGACAGACCGCGGCACCAGTGCCCTCTAACCAGGGCGAGCTGGATGCCACCACCACTCCATCGCCGCTGTGCCGTGCCCTGGTGAGGTCAGGCCTGAGCCGCCCACCCCTGGCTCCCATCTCGCTGCCTCTCCGGGCGCTGTGTCAGCCCCAACCTGACACCCGCGCTGTGGCCACTCTGCGGGCACCCACCACCCAACCCCGGTCCCCCGCGTTGCGGCTGCCCTGGCCCACGTCAGCCCAGCGCCGGAGGGGACACATGTTTTCCCCACTTCCTCGTGTGCTTGCCGGGGTTGTTGGGACTGCGCACGCAGAGTCTGGGGCAGCAGCTCTCTGTTGGATGGAGAAGAGTGGCTGCCAGCAGGTTTTTCCCACCCCACTTGTCCCTTGCCTGCTCTGGAAAGCCAGAGACGGGCAGCTCCTTGGCCCAGCAGCTCTTGGCGTGACGTTCGAGAGCTGCATGCGGTAGAGAAGAGCATCCAGGATCTGCGAGAGGGCAACAGCCCATGTTCGGAGGCACCTTTTTTCCTGGTGATGTAAAACAAGAACAGACACAGCCTTTTATACAGCTAAGTGAAGGTTAGTTGGGTCCCGGCTCCAGGAGCATTGAAAGGAAGGTTGAAAAAGAGCAATTTAGCCTCAGCAAATGGCAACAGGCCAGGGAGATGTGGTGCCCACCATGGGCAGGGGATGCAGTACCCATCATGGGCAGGGGAATGGGATATCCACCATGGGCAGGGGATGCAGTACCCACCATGGGCAGGGGAATGGGATATCCACCATGGGCAGGGGGATGCAGTACTCTCCATGGGCAGGGGATGCAGTACCCACCATGGGCAGGGGATGCAGTACTCACCA
>NW_020450758.1:610829-652438 GCF_003343035.1 Apteryx rowi | reverse complement strand
GCAGGGGATGCAGTACCCACCATGGGCAGGGGATGCAGTACTCACCATGGGCAGGGGGATGGGATACCCACCATGGGCAGGGGGATGCAGTACTCACCATGGGCAGGGGATGTGATATCTGCAATGTGCCGGTGGGAAGCAGTACTCTGTCACATGCAGTTTCCAGGCTGTCACAGATGCAAAGTGAAGGAAGGGATTCACAGCGCTACCAGGAGAGACCCCTCTTTTTACGGTTGTAGCTGGGTCGGCCAGCGCTGTTGGTGGATGGTGCGTCCTTCCACATCAGCTCCACATGGAAACACGCTGAAGCCCTGTGGAAATCAGCTCCAAAATCCCACAGATGCTTTTGCTCCTTGCGTTTTGCAGCTGTGCTTCCGTTGTCCTCTCAACCACTTCGAAGATCCTGGAGATGCCTGCTCTGGGCTGGCTCCTGTGGTGGCCATGCCCTCATACACACTCCTTGGACCTGGATCACACCTGGACACTGTTTGTCCTGTTTTTCAGTAGCATACATCTAAAACACCGTTGCTGCAGCCTGGCAGGGTGGTGATTTCAGCTGAGGGGGTGCTGCCGCTGAACCGCCATCGGCAGTTTCCAGCTCTGCTCTCCTTCCGGCATTTCAAGGAGGACGGATGGATAATGTAAGTCGTAGAGAGCCCTGGAGACCCCAGGAGGGAAGACGTACGGAAGCCACAAGCTTTGCACTGAATTAACTGACCCCCTTGGGTGTCACCTGCAAATGAGCTGGGTTTGTTGGATTTTGGTGGTTTCTATCACCTGCCCTTTAACGTGGGCTCTCAGCCCTGCAGGACCAATGTATCTTCATTGCCACAGATCTGCTGTTTCATATATGTTTTCTGCTATTGCATCCTGTGCCCTTCGGCCAGGGAGGACTTGGGAAAGTGGAGGCTGTAACAGCGTGCTGGCTGTCCTCCAGCTTTTCACCTCCACAGATGCACCACTTTCTCCATCAGCAGGAGCTGGGCTGGGAGCTTGCAGGTGTAGCAGCTGGCTCATAACGGGTTGCTATTTTCCCTCTCTGTCGGCTGGCAGAGCTGATCCAGTGTGCAACGTGCCCTCTGACATCCTGCAGGAAAGAGCCCTACCTTGGAGAACGCGATCCAAGGACTTACGTAGTGCTGTGCTTTTGCAGAGCTGCCAGTTGAACTTGCCTGAGAAATAAATCACAGCCTAGAGGATGCTGGATGGGACCTCTGGAGGTCTCTGGTCCAAAGCCCCCAAATCGGGGCCAGCATTGATGCTTGATCCAGCTCCCAAGCTGGAGCGGTTGCTCAGGGCCTTGTCCAGCTGGGCGTTGAATATCTCCACGGATGGAGACAGACACGCGATTTGCTTGGCTCCATCCTGCCCGCAGGGAAGGGGCTCCCCTTTCAGGGCCCTCCCTGCCAGTGTAGGAATATTTTCAGCCTGGTACTGGAGTGGTGGCGAAGCACCAAGGCTTTGCTGAGCTGCCAGTTTCTAAACGGGGAGCTCTCGGGATGCTCTGAGTGGAGCTGGCTGGACCCAGCCTTGCAATGGGCTTCGGCGCTAATGTCCAGCTCCCAGCTCTGTGGGAGCCCAAGCTCCTTTGGGATAAGTGTTCATCCAGCAGTGCTGGTGATAACTCAGACCTTGGAGGGCCAAGCTTGGTGTGGTCCTTTCAGCCCCTGGATCGGGCCAGGGGAAATGTTTTGAGCTGAGGAGGAGTCAGCTCAGATGCTCCCGGCGCCCAGGGGAAGGAGATCCCAAGGCTGGGGGGAGATGCAGCACTGCAGGGTGCACCTGCAGCTCAGCTAGCGCTGCCGACCTCCGAGGGGCTGGAGCCGGCCCCGTGTCCCACCAGAGCATCCCGATCCTGCCTTCATCCCACTGGCAGGGAGCAAAGGGCCTTTCTGCTTGGCAAGAGGGAGCTCGCTGGCTGCGAGGCCGCTGCAATAACATCGTATGTCTAAACAACGACTCTATTTCTGGCCCGTCTTCCCCGTCTGGGCGCTGAGCAGGGCACCCTGACTCGTGGGTGACCCCGCGCTGCCCAGCTCTTGGTTCAGGGCCCGTTTCTGCTTGCAGAGGGCTGGGACAGGGCAGGCGTTGCCGGTGTCAGGGGTTTCTGGCATGGGTGAGAGGTGAGAACGTGAGATGCACCAGCTAATGTCCACCTGCACCGGGCTGGGAGGTGTCCCAAGCTGATGGTCCTTGGTTAGGCCATGGGCAGCGACTGTGAAGCTGCGGAGGAGCCGAGAGGTGGAGGAGGCCCCGGGTGTTAGCTCATGTCAGGACCCCCCCATCTATGGCAGCTCCTGTTTGGGGACCTCCCTCTCTCCTGCTGTTCCTGCCAGGATGGTGCTGCATCCCAGCAGCTCCACGAGAGCAGTCCCTGCGGTCCCCGTGACCAGTCCTGCTAATCTGCTCCCTACCCTCCAAATGTCCTCTATGGATGCTATAAAGAATTTTTGCATGGCAAACGCTTCCCAGAATCATAGGAGACCGCTCGGTGCAACTGCATGGACTTGTGATTGCCTTGAAGGGTGAGCTTGGATGGTGGGAGAGCGCCTCTCTGCACTTGCTAATCCTCACCCTCATCGCTAATCCTCATCCTCATCCTGATAATCTTGCCTCTGTTGGTCCCCCTGTTGCAACCCGGATTGATACCGCACTGGCTAAGAGCGATGATGATTATTGTAGTTAGCCCCTTCGCAATGTGGGAGGAAGGTTTCCCATCTGGGGCGCGGGGCTGTGGGGCGAGTCCTGCTGCCCCCAAAGATTTCCCAAAGATCTTGCACGCCCACATCACTTTTCTGCCATTTCAGAGCATCTCAGCTTCGCATTTTGCTCCTCGCTGGGGGCAGGGGGTGACGTGAAATTGCTTTTTCCCTTCGCCTCTCCCCCTGGCTGGGTTGGCTGCCAAGGAGAAGCCGTAATAAATCCCAGAGCTGCGCTCACATGACACGAAAGTGCTGATGTAAGTTTGAGCAAAACCTGCGGGAGCGATTTGCACAGCCCATGAGTGCCGATACCCTCATATGTCAGCAAAGCGGGAGAGAGGAAACGCCCGGGAATCCGATATGCAAAACGAAGAAAACGAAGCCTAATGGGCACGTTAATGGAGGGCACTTCACCTTGCACTTGCAAGCCCACTCCCACAGAAGATGCTGTGACAGCAGCAGTTCACTGTGTTTGGCTTCTTTCAGCCGGCTCGAGAGCCAACACGCGGGGAAAATGCGTCCCCTCTGCCTGCCTGCGGCACTGGGATCACCCAAGCCCTGGATCAGGGACACTCGGAGCCGGGACAAACCACCCTGGCAAATCCCACCGAGGGAAAGAAAACGTACGATCTGTGCATAGCTCCCGGGAGGAGCTGGAAATGTCAGATAAGGGCACCAGGCCACCCTGAAAGAAAAGGGTTACGGAAATGCGGTGTCTCTGGTGCATTGCAGCTGGGTGACATGATCATGGGCAGAATTGTCCAACCTTCCTTAAAATGCTTGAAGAAGATGGGAGGCAGGTGGTGAACGCCTTTAGGAAGTCTCCTATGGGAAGGGTCTCCAAAACGCACTTGGACTTCAGCCCCAGCCGCCCCAACAGCCTCTCTGGTGGGACTTCCCAGAAGAAAGTCTTGCAAAGTCTTTGTGGGACCGCGAGGAGAAGTAGCATGGTTCCCTCCTGCCCCATGTCCACATTGCTGCTCTGGGCAAAGGGCTGGTGCTCTCCATGTCTTTGGTTGCTCTCGGCCAAGGGTATTTGCTCACAGCCCAGGGAAGGGTGCAGGACCGTAGCTAAGCCCAACCTCATGGACCAGGCAAGCGAGTTTCCCTTTCACTGCTTGACACAATCAACAGCTTAAGTTCTGGCATGGCAAAATACACCCTAGAAATGGCCAAATCCTCTTTTGGTCTTGGTCTTCTGCCTCAGATGACAGTCACTGCAAGAGCCCATTCGCACTGGCAGCAAAGCGTGGGAGACCACTGGCTGCCAGGCTGCGGGGCTGCTGGTAGAGGGAGGCAGCTCCTGGTCTCTTTTTCTTAATTCCAGAGCTTTTATAGCATCCCTTCTGGATTCCCACGATCCAGAAGGTTTTGGCCATCCATTTCCCTTCTTGTGTTCTGCTCTCTCCTTTTAGAGACAGGGTGACCCAGCTGCTCACAGGGTCTCAGAGAAGATGCTGGAGTATTTTCCACTCCACCCCTAAAATCACATTTGCTGTTTTCTTGCAGCTGGGGACTTGTGGCCGTTTTTGCTGAGCTGCCTCCAGCGACACCAAGGTCCTGCCCTTGGCCAGAGCTGAGGTTTACGCCTCGCGAGGGATCATCAGCAGTTGGTGAGCGCATTTCTCAGAGCTGAATTTCCCTTGCTATTGTAGTGCCCATTGCTTTGCTCGTGCTGAGCACGCTGGCGTTATCCGTGGTTTCAAAGGCTCGCTGCTCCTCTTCCAACACAACAGGGAGACCGGACCGGTTTTTTGCAACTCTGCTAGTGGGATGGAGAGGGCAGACCACGGTTCATGGGAATGGTCATCCTACATCAGCCGAGGCTCCAGTTAGCCTGGTCTCTCATGTCCGCGATCCCTGCAGCAGACACTGGGGAACAAGGACCAGACGAAGTCCATGGCGATTTCCCCCCATATGAACCCTCCTCCTGCCCTTACACTGGAGATACAACCCAACATCATGCAGATACACAGGCCAGAGGCTGGTTTTCCACAACCCAGCAGGCACACACACACACTTACGGGTGTTTTGTGGATGCCCAAGAATAAATGAGCACTTCCTTCCAACGCTGGCAGCATCTGCATTACAGTCCGAGGGGAACAAGTTGAGTCCAGAGGAAGGATTTTGCATGGCCGTGACCCTACCAGGCTGCCAGCTCGGTCCCCCATCTCACGGAGGGTGCCAGCTCCGGCAGACCGCTCACCGGCATCACCTGCCCATCAGCACCTGCATGCGGGTGGCTCCCTGCTCCGGGTGCAACCTGAGAAATCCCCTACCAGCCCCAAGCCTTCCCGGGGCATTTCCTTCTGGTGGTGCAACCCTGCCACAAACCAGCATGCAGCCCATGGGCACAGGCATGAGCCAGCTTCCCCCTTGGGTCTCATTCATGATTCACTTAAAATTCTTCCAGAAAATATTCCTCGGCTAGTACCGCCCAGACAGGCTCTACTTAAGCCCCTGCCTGGCTATTTGAACCCATCACGCACTGACCCAGTCAGTGAGCGGCTGAGTGACTCCTTCCAACCCCGTCCCTGCCCATCCGCAAAGCAGGATGAGCAGAACCAGTCACCGTTTTCTCTCCTGAAATAACAGAAAGGAGCCAATGAAATACCTAAAAAAATCCCAGTGTCTGTCCAGGTCACAACCCCATACAAGCAAGTCACGACCTTATCTCAGCTGCCTGCCTTTACCTCTTCTTGTGGATGCCGGATCACGGACGTGCAGTTCTCAGTCGTGGGAAGGACATTTTAGGTCTTTAAGGCATCGTGTTTAACAGAGGGCGGCCAAAACTGTTCAGTCAGCAAGAGCGACGGCGAGCTGGGAGTTGGGTTTGGACCGAAGGAGAACAGCAAAGACGCAGGCTCCCGTCCACCGCCTGCCATGCGCGAAAACCACTTTTTCCCTTTGGCTCTCTGTGCCTTAAAAAAAAAGAGAGAAAGCCAGCAGCATTGCACCATGCAAGGCTGTTTTTAACTACCACAATTTTAATATTTTTGAAAAGACGCTGCTCAAAACGTGACTGGTGGGAAAATAATGGTATTTCATCAGAATTGCACCGCATGATCCGCGTAGCGGGGGGACAGCCAGAATCGCTGGAGGCGAACGGACAGGAGCAGGGGCAGTTACAAAAGGAGAGACAGGAGGAGAGCGGAGGGGTGGGAATGGCATCTGCTCCCACGTCATGGTTGAAGGCCACCGGTTTCTGCAGGATGGAAACGGTTGACATTTGCTGGTACAGAGATGAAAGCAAGCAGCAAAGGCCTCTCTCCGAGCTGTCACCGTCACAGACGGTATTTAGCCTTCCCCATGGATGGAGGGAGCAGGTTTAAGGGCATGATGGGGCAGAGAACGAAGCAGAGAGGATTTGGAGGTGGAACCCAGTTCTGGCTGGAGATGCCCCAGCAGAAGCATCACGAGGACACAGGACAGCAAAGGGCATGGTGGGATGGACGGTGCAAGAACCGCCGAGCTTTCCTGAGCATCCCACCGCCCCTAAGCTAGCGAAGGACCTAGGGGCAACGTCCCCGGCGGGTGACGCAACTCAGCAGGGACGTGCCGCTGGCGCCGCTCCCCCGCGGAGGCCGGGCTCTCCAAGAACAGCGACTTCCTCGGGAGGGAGCCGCGGGCGCTGTCACGCGGCGCCGGGACACGGAGCGATGCATCCCGCATCCTGCATCCCGCGGGGGCCGGCGGGTGGCCGTAGCGTTGCGCCGTCGGCCCTTCCAAGCGAGGCGAGGTGCTGACGCACGGCGCGTTGCTGGCAGGCGCCCGCTCTCCCCTCCGCCTGCTCTCGGCCTCGGGGAGCCGTTTTGCTTCCTTATAAGGCCCTGCAGCTCTGCGCTCTCCTGTTCAATATCTAGCGGCGTGCTGGCATCGCACGCCGGGAGCCGAGAGAGAGAGAGAGAGAGAGAGAGAGCAAAACAATTCCACATGCGCCGCCGGGCCGAGCGCACATCTCGCTCAACGCGGCCGGCGGCGGCTCGGAAACCGCGCGCGCGAAAGCCAAGCTTTCTGTTCGGCTTCACCCCAGACGTTTATTTGAGTAGGTCAGCGCAAGCTGATAACGGTGCTTCCTCAGCCCCCTCCTCCCCGGCGGCTCTGTTTTTCCAATTGCTCTTAAACCCGGCGCGAGGTTTCTTTAACCAGCTAAAGGCTGCGCAGCCGCAGAGGTGAAAATGCCGACGGTTTTTCCGAGCAGGCTCTGCCTCGCTTCGCAGTGCAGGAAGCTGTTAGAAGCCCAATTACAAATTAGCTTTCCAGATCTCGTGGGTAAGAAAGGATGGAGATTTTTCATCCTTACAAGAGGGTTTTCTAGCCCCTTCGTGCGACAAACGCAGAGTTCCCGTGCTGGACACGTGGTTCAGAAGCACCTTGGGCCAAGAGGAACCTGCTGTAGGGACAGTTTTATACCTGAGTGTTGGGTGATGTTACTTCTTTCAGCTTCTCTCCCCACCTGTAAAACAAGGTTGAAGTTCCCCTCTGTCTGGAAAGTGCTTTGAGAGACCTTCAGCAAAGAAACACTGTAAAATGTGCTGTTTAGCAGAGGATGTTAAGGTGGATCACAAACATCTCTCCCTTGCCTCACAACTGGTCAGGCCTTGCCCTCACCAGGGCACGAACGCAGCTGGAACAGAGACGCAGAGGGGGAGAGAGGAGGAACCGCTAGAAGATCTCTATCTCCAAGGCGAGGTTTTGGAGCCAGAGCAGCATCCAGAGACCAGCCAGGGCACCTCCAAAAAATCTGGACTTGAGCCAACAACAAGGCAGGAGATCTGCTCCTTGCTTTAAGAGCCAGTGCCTGGCTCTGTGCTATATGGAGCTGTCACTGCTGTCCAGAAATTCCCGAGGTATTTTGTCCCCCCCCCCCACAAGCCACGGGATGCTGAAACGGCACTAAACAGCTTGCAGCAAGGACCTTGGTCCACCATGCTCCAGGAGTCAGCGGAGAGACCTGGCCCCGGGCTGAAATGGGACGGGAAGGGGCACAAACACGAGCACTTGGACAACAGCGGCCCACATCGCGGGACACGAAGCCAAGGGTCTGGGCTCAGCTCCCAAGCCTCAGTAGCGTAAAATTCATTGTCATTAGATAAAAAAACAAAAAAATACCCCTTAAAACTTTGAAAGCAAGTAGCCAAACTTAGGCCCCCTATTCTAAACCACTGCTCAGAGTGCAGTGCAGTGGAATGCGCTGCGGCAGAGATTCCTCCACAAAATCACGTCCAAAATCAAGCTGGTTGCATTTCCCTAAAGCAAGTGAACTGCTCCCTCCCTCTCCCGGCACAGAGTAGGGAGCAGAGGCTGCCACCTCCCCTCGGGAATCTCCCCTCCTGCCGCCAGCGCGTCCCAGCTCCTGCAGGTGCCAGGGAGAAGGTGCCCCAACTGCACGCAGCTGGGTCTCCCACATCTGGAGATCTGTTTGCACACGGCAATCATGCAAAGAGGGAATCTTCTCCCTTTCTTCTGCAGCTCGGGGACCCGGTCCTCTTCCTTGCTTCTGGATCCCACACAGCATCTGGGGACGCTGCAGCCTGCAGGCACCTAATGAGCTGCCAAGGGGGCATCCAGGGATCTGAGGCCCCTCGGGGATTGGCAGACCATGAAGTGCGGGAGGGGGGAGTATTAGATCATGATTTTGGAAGTCTTAAGTTTGCCTATGTCCTATTTCAGACATTAAGTCATTTTCCTGAGGAAGCAGCATATGACGTTGATTTGGTTATACAGGGAGGTGGAGTGAAGTAAAGATCAGGTAAGGTGCAAGAGCACCGGGGCTCTATGTCCTTTTAAAATCATCACAGAAATAAGACTGTCACTTGAGGAGACACTTGGGAAGAAACCAGCCTGTTTGACATCCTTCACTGCATTGCATTCAGTACAAACCATGATATTTTGAAGCATTGTCCAGCCACATTTCAGATTCCCTAAAATGATCAGTTTAATGTTTCCATCCATGTTTTTGATGGAAGGTCTTTAATCACTTCAATACAGTGATATTCTTCCACATAGTCAAATATGACAGCAACTTTTGGAAATCAGGGTGTAGTGCATCCTTCCATGAATAGCAAAGACAAAAGAAAATCTCTATTTAATAGGTTTTGCTATATAACATTACTTTTCAAATTATATTCCCAACTCTACCAAGAAAAACAAACAACAATGTGCTATTTTTCTGGGACAGATACAGTGTTCTTTACAGAAATTAAACCAAGACTTTTCACTCTCTCTCCCAATGGATCCCTGCTCCCCACATCACTAACACATACCCTGAGAAGAACATCAAAGCCTTTTCAGCTTGCTGCGTCAGGCCCTTGGTTTCGGATGGCTGTGGATATGGTGCCAATTCTTTGCCTTACCTCCCTCATTCTCCTGTTATGTTTCCTTAAAGCCCCCCAAGAGGGAAAGTCCAAGGTTTAAGTTCTTAACACTGGGTGTACTCGCCAATGAGGCTACCCTTGAACACTACACCATTAACTGTACCGACCCACTCAGCCAGCGGCTGTATCCACCCGGCTGGGACACAAGCGCGGGCAGAAAGGCAGAGACACTGATGCTTTAAGCAGGTACTCTCATGTCTGCTATGAACGCAAGGACAATGTGACTTAAATTTAATTGAAACAACTGTTGATCAGTATAAGGGGTGTGTTCAAATTTGAGAGTCACCAACTTGGTCTCCTGGACAAAATGACTGCATAGATATAATCAGAAATAATCTTTTATTGCCCACATGTCAGAATACTTTCAGATGGGCTCCTGAAGGCATTTCTTCCTTGCTTCACACTCTTCAGACTTTACCTACCTTTGCACCACCCACAAACACTTTCTAGATCAGTAGCAATTTATATATGTTGGCCTAACAACACTCAGAAGCAGCCACTGATGACATCAGCTGCCCATTTGAGAGACCTTAACAGGCCAAACTTCAGAGACTCTGAGCATCCATCCTCTGGAAAACCAGGCCTTGTATGTACCAAATTTAGCACCAGAAAAAGAGGCATCCAAGATGACAAGTCACTTCTGATTTACTGGACTGCACTGCTTTATTCATCTTTCATAATTCATTCCTCCTCATTCGCTGTGACACACTTCCTTCAACAGGCAGATGACTAGATGTCCTAGAAAACAACTCTTTTGTTGTCTGGTTTATGCCTGCAAAAACTTTATGCAAGCTAAAACCACCGCCAACAAAAAGCAGCTGTGCAGCTCTTCGCAGCCAATGGCAGCAGGTACGTGACTGGTGTTATCAGAAAAGTCCTCCAAACACCCTCCCCTTTGACTCATTAACTTTCAAGGTTAAAGATACAATTGCTTTCACAATAACAGTGAAGGCCTTCCCCCAATTACACTTGGAGCCAATTGTGCGGGAAGCCTTAATCATGTTTTTGCAGAGACAGAGCACCAACAGTGTCCCAGTCTATAATTAGGCATCCGAGTATTTTACAGAGGATGTATTCAAGGAAGAAAAGAGTAAGAAAATTTTATACGCACTGCTCTGTCCAAAAAAAGATTATGAAAGGCACAGCAAAAACTATTTACCAGTCTTATGGGGAAAATCAAGTTCATTTCATTCAGTTAAAGTTGAAGCAGATGTTTGATATTTGTGTGTGTGCCTGAAGACCTGTTAAGTTTCAGCCTCTAACCAGTGTGAACATGTATGAGCTCTCCTCAATCTGGAGAGCTGGGGGGTGTAAAGGGAAGAAAAAGCAACAAAAACAAACAACAAAAAAGATGCCACAACTCAAGTCCTAATTTAGTCCATCTACCACTCATGGAATGGGCCTTCAACACTGAACAGGTAAAAGGCGGTATTAAAAAAATAAAAATTTCATGTGACTAGATTAACAGTCTTCCAAGAGTTCCTCTAGGTTTTGCTTCTAGATGGAGGTTTCTGTACAGCTTAGTATAGAAGAAAATTATTGCATTAATAGATAAAACTTCTCCCGTACAAAATCTAGTCCAAAGGGCTTACTTACACAGTAAGCAGAATATCTTACGTAACAGAAGATTGCATATTGTTCTCCTCCAACGCAGCAGCTTTCAGAAAGCTACACAAAGAGTAACTTCTCCAAGCTGCCAAGGGGACCAGGGGAAAGACCCAGTTCATTTCTTCTGAAAGAAGCCCATGATGGAGACCTGTTTATTGGCTTTGTTGGTGGTGGCTGCCCCCTTCTTTAGGTTCTTCCTTTCCTCCTTTGGTTCTTTCTTCACAGGGGGTGCAGGCTGTCTGTGTACAGCTGGTGGCTTGGATTTTGCAAAGTCATCCTCGCTATCTGTACAAGATTCACTCTCGTAAACCTTCTCAGTCACTGAATAAAATAAATAAAGGATAATGATTAAGCCTATGTACTGAAGAGCAGCGACTTCTCCACTGCGGCCTTCCCTCTACACCAGAAATGAGCATGTAGGGTTCAAGGAGTAGATCCCAGGCACAAGGAATTAAATCCATTTCCTCAAGGTTATGCAGTAGAACCAGGAGCACTGGATCCAGTACTTCTGGAGTCCAGAAGCCTGGACTTCAGGACTGGTTTTCTCTACACTGAGTCAAGCCTCCCTTCTTTCTTATATTTAAGATGGCAGGTTAACGACCTGGGAGTTTTAATGCCATCCAGCTCTTCAAAATGGCTTGGCGTCCCCACAGACATTCATTTGCAGGCCATACACATGCCTTGAACAAGAACAGCCCAAGGCTCCCCACTGGGAAAGACCCTAAAGACGACAGTTCCATTTCTAAATCTATTCAAAGACTGCCCTCTTCTATAAACTAGGAGCCAGCTGTGCTGAAGACCTTCACAGCTATAACAATTCTCTGCTAGGGCCTGGCCTGCAGCCATCAATTCATCTTGTAAAGGCTGACAAGCAGCTATCTGAAAGTGATAAATCTGAACTAAATCAGAATCCTTAGATTAGGCTTAAAAGGCCAAGCATATCTTTTATGGTCAAGAAACATCACTCTGACTTGGTCTGATTTCTACAGTGGCCCAAGCAATCAGGTAGGTGGTTAGATTTCAGGGCAAGATGATCCAAATACAGAGCCAGATTTCCTGCCACCCACCACCGTGCACATGAGAAAGTCAGGAAAGAGTAGAGCAAAAACAGTATCCCTCAGAGATGAGAAAAGGAGCAGAAAACCTAGATAGCAAGTTCTCTATATACAGGTGGAAGAGCAGGGCAAATATAAAGAATTCCTTTGAAAAATAAAACTAGCCCATCACTGAAATCAAGGACTATTACTGAATGGGATTGCCTGCTCATTACTGTCAGTGTCCAATGATGGAAAGCTAAGGAATATAAGGCAATGCTTACTGAAACTGGTGTCAGCTCCACTGATGAAAGCCACTGTTAGACACTAGTAAGTGTTGCTATCTCAGCTTTCCCAGAAGCGTTCTGGTATTCTTCTAATAAATCATTTTTCTTTAGCAACTGTATTCTTTTAAACAGATGTCCTAACTCCCCTGCTTCTGGGAATCTAGCTTTAAGTTGTATTAATACATCAAACTAAGTAAGGTTTTCTAAAGGTTAAAGGTTAGGAAGAGAAATGGTATGAAATCCTGCTCCATAGTGTTAGTGGATACGCAAGCAGGGACTATAAATCCAAGCCAACTTATCTTCAGAGGCAATTGGCTTTTCAGTGAGTAGCTTTAAGAGACCACTAGGCAGTGATTGAGCTTTACAAAGTTACTGTGTGTCACCCATGTTGGTAATTACTGGTAACTCCAACAGCGTGTGCTTAATCCCCTCCAATTGCAAGATAACACATCTTAGATTAACTCCCTTTTTTACTCACCTGAACAGCAAAACTTGGTATTTGAGGCAGCTGAGAGCATGCACATAGACAGTTACTGACATATAGTAGCTCAGCTCTCAGCTGGGACTCCCTAAATCACAGTAACTCAAATGTGTGTATGAGCTCTAACTTAAAAGCCAGTGCTGTATGACCAATTTACCTACAATGTAGACATGCTTTTTCCAATACAGAAGTCCACATGTGTTGCTTCAGGCTTTAGCAAGAGCAAGGTAGAAAAGCATTAGCTTAAACCTCAGTAATTCCCCTTTGCTATAGATTGAGAGCATGCACTCAACTGATTGTGTCCTAGTTGATGCACAGTAACATGCCTTGTGCTTAACTCCACAGATGCTTTAATTGCTCAATTTCCCCTCAGGGCTAAACCTTAAATTAGCTTTGCTTTTTGACACCAATTCCTTGCTATTGCAGCTCTTGTGAAAACGATCCTTAAAATCACGGAGAAATAAAGTACAGCCTAATCTGAATGGTGGTATTTAACATCTCTATAAACTCGCCCTTGTTTAAAAAGAAAAAAAAAAAAGACAGCAGGGAAAGAAAAATCCTCTATTTCAAAAGATAACAACAATATACACTAGCCTAGGAGATTTGTAAGTTATTTGGCCTCCCTGCGCAGGAAAAGGGTGGAGGGGGGAAACTGGACAATAAGCAGACGGCAAGTTCTGCAGAAAGCAGCATCTCCTTCCTACCCAGTTCTTCAGTATCACAGATCCATCCATCTCTCCTTCCTAGAGGGACTGTCTTCCAAATGCGCAACAGGGCTCGCATTTCCCTTTTCATAAAATCATAGTGGATGGGAACTGTAAACCAAAGGTCCGGATTTCACAAGAGACTATTAAATCTATTGGGGGATGGGGCGGAGGGAGAAAGAAAGGCAGTCTTCCCAGACCTGATGCACTTGGAAAAGGCTGAACAGAGAGAGAAAAAGCATTCTTTGCTGGAAACTGAATCCGGAACAGTCATTACTGTGAGCTCTGGATGCAGACCTTGTTAAACTTTACTCTCCAGCTAATGCTTTTTTTGTTCTATTTTTCTTCCAAGTGCTTTAAAAGTTCTATCTGGGACGGGAGTGCAAAACACCCCATAATGCAACTAGCCAAATCAATCAACAACTTTGAACAAGTCCATTTCTTTGACAAAAACCAGTATTTGAGATTTCGGTTACTATCATAGCCAGCTGACGAGTGCTAGCTTTGTGTTTCTTTAAAGGAGACATACAAAGTTAATAGTAAACATAAGATATGACTATACAGACAGGTGCAAACAGACACAAGCTGACTCATGTCCAGGCAGCTCCAAGTTTGGGCCAAGCAAGCTTGCATCTATCTATGCTTATGCACAATGGCAAACCTGTACAAACACAGCAGTGGATCTTCTTCTAGAACTGGCTGAGCTCCCTTGACATCTATTCAGATCAAGGAGACTGGATAACGTTAAGCAACCCATACGGTTGAGCTGACAGCGGTGTTCTAAAAAACATTTCCACCCTCTTCATTTTTCAAAAGCTTTAAGAAATGTTTCTGAACTACTGCAGCTCTACTTCGGTGTCAGGATACAGAGGAAGAAATAAGTACAGTGACATTATGCAACTTTCTCAAGGTCACAGGAGGAATCAGTGTCCAGTCAGGCTGGAATTCAAAGCCTTTGGATCTCAGTACTTGTGTAAAGACTCTCTTGCCTCCCAAAAGCAAGACCACCCTTATCAGGAGGGGAAACCCCACCTAAGCTCCAGAAGTTTGCTACTTGGACCCAGTTTATTTGGGATACTATAAAATTTATATTAACTTATAATCAAGCTGTGTTGCACAGCTCTGGAGACACAAGCAACTAGAATTTATCCCCAAACCTAGCCCTCTCTCTGTATCATCTTTAAAAGCTTGTATCTTTGGAGAGGAGAGCAAATGAAGATGTTCATGCTGCTAAGAGGGAAGGGAGAAGAACTGGAAGAAACTCTGAGAAAAATCAAAAAAGAGAAAGGATTCAGCTACAACTCCATGACTCCCTGCCACTCCTTCACCAAAAGGGCAGTTACCTCAGTCTGGGAGCATGAGGTTGAAGCAGAATAACAAAGTGATGTTGTGAACCTCTTCCCAAGCCTTGGGCAGGCTTGGCCTGTAAAAATAAATCTTCAACACATCTCTGATAGAGTGGGGTGTAGGAGACAGCTAGTCTTACCCATGCAGCCTTCTTCTTCATCAACAAACATTTTGGATTTCAGCACACGCTTCCGTTTCCTCTTCCTCCCTCCAGCTGAAACCTGAAGGACATTGCAGTATTGTGAGAAATCAAAAAGTAAGGCCCTATGCATGTAGCCGGGTTATAAGAACATCAGCACCAGGAGCTAAATCTAGTCTCTTCAGTAGAGTTGAGCATGGTTTGGTAACTAATCCTGTCCCTTCCCAGGTTATCCTAGTCTCATTTCTGCTAATGCCACAATTCTCCCCATCCTACCACGACAAATTTCAGAGAGACAAAACAGAACTCAAATGAGGCAGCAACTTTTCCTGTCTGCAGCACAAGGGACACATTCCCTCTTCTGAGGCATGTGACATTTTGAAATTTTTTTAGTTATGCTAGAAGAATGTGTTGGGGTTTTCTCAACATACCTCTGAAGAATGAAAAAACAAGGTATGCAAGACATGAGAACCCTTACTGTAATGGAATAGCTGCACTTACAATAAAGCTACTTGTATTTTCTCAGCTCAGAGTTTCACTTCTTGCCAGTCACAGCCCACCTCTCTTGGGCAGCAACTTCTCTGTGCTACAGGGTTGGGTACCAAGATTCTCTGGTTTCATTTCTGGCCCTGCCTTGACTCTTGAGGCCAAGATTTAGAGGGAAGAGTGCTCAAGTGCAAGTCACAATTCAAAGAACTATTAGGAGGGAAAAAGAGGAAAAGAAAACACCAGAAAACTGCACTATGTCAGCAGAAAAGCTAGAGTTTAAATGAAGTTATGTTCTAGAAAATGAATGGAATAGTGAGCACAATGGATCCTTTCAAGCCGGATCATGTGCAGGACTTCACAGGCAAGCAGGACCTTGCCCCTAGATTTAACATCTGAAAAGTGGTTGGGAAATCCCCAGGTGAATTGGGTAACATACGATAACTACCATAATATGCTTTTACCTCAGTGGATACAGGCTCCAATTCAGTCTTCAGTGCAGGTACGGGAGGCGGAGATGGAGCTTTCTCTTCCTCAGGTGTGGACAATGGTGGGACATCTGGTAAGAAGCACAGAGGAACTTCTTGATAGTGTGTGGGCCCAATGACCTCTTGCAGCCACTACTTTGTCTCAGGTGATCTAATTTGACTCTGAGCAATTGCCTGCACCTTGTACTTAGCTTGAGGCGTGCAACTTATACCTCAGATTTGTTTTATTCAAGTCAGGACAAAGTGTTTCAGGTTGTCTATCTCCAGCCAGAAGTCTAACCCTGCTACACATGGCAGTTCCCAAAGGAAAGGGGGCAGAAGATGCGATAGGATGGGGGAAGTGCATTTGGTATTTTTGGTAAGCCATAATCAGCTCCACCAAATGAAGCGCTAAAAATAGGCGCAGAAACTGGAAAATTTTAGCCATATATTTCACTTGCTCATTAAACAAGAGGCACTGTGATTTGTTTAGAAATTAAAGGAGTCAGGGTTTAAGACTTCATATTCCCGACTCAGTGGATGACCTTAATTTCACTTTGTACCTCTCCCAGCATTGGTAAAAGAGTCATCGCTTCACAAGTGGTGCTACAAATCCCAAATAATCAGTGCTATTAGCTTGAAATGTCCTTAATCCAAGCACTAAGTACAATATACTATTACTCACTCTAAGGATCTTGTTAATGGACATCCCAACTCTTAATTGAAAAGATATAGCTAAGTCTATTCTTTCATCTGTCATCATGAGATCTAAGCTTTTCTCTATGCAGCAGACAGGCTCAAGGACCAAAAAAGTGGAATCCTTTCAATGCCAAAACTGACCAAAATGGTCAAGGCCACCTTCGCTAATTTGCACACAGCAAAACCAGCACCGGAACCTCTAACAGCTCTGTCAAACAGGACCTTAGTGAAACTAGCAGGGCTTACACACATACGAGAAAGCCAGGGTCAGTGTTTTGTGGAGCTGGCAAAGGAACAGAGCTGTGAGGGTAACGTATATTCAGCACGGAGCGAAGGGGAAGAGCAGTACCTTGCATCACACAGCAGGCACCAAGACGAACTTAAAAGGCTTTAAAGAGAGTCCCCTCCAAGTCCAAGTGAGAAACGTTGCCACGCAAGTCCTCAAAAGTCGGGGCGAGCTAGGAATGTGGGGGAAGAAACCTCCTCATCTGACCTATTGCTTAATAAGAACAACGGAGCTGTTGGATGGGAGGACAGAGTGCCTGTTTGGCTTCTCCTCCCAGCCTCTGCTGGCTGTAGCACTGCGTTCATACTATCGTTGTAACACGAATTCTGGATCTGTAGCTGTCCCAACCGATTAGGTCAGTGTTAAGAGTTATGACTGTGCCAGGCATACGGCCAACTGACCTTCATAGGTTAAGAAGGGCTCAAGTGAAACAGTGGTTGGCTGCCAATGCTGAATAATAAATTACATTCTTCAAACAAGGACTCAGCCTCCTAACTACTTCAGTAAGCGAGGCACAGAAATGCAAACAGAGTGGAATAACATGACTCGGTATTTCACCTTGCTCCAAATAGCTGGATCTGGCAGCTGTGCAAAGATAAAACCAAACAACTGATCTACTCTAAGGTGCTAACTGCCGAGGCAGGCCGCGATCACAGCTGAGGAACTGCAGGGAGCTCAAAATTCTTAATATTTATCATAGTCTCACAGCAACTGCAGGCTCAGGTGCCCATATACTACAGAGCACCAAATGAGCTTCACAGACTACACAAAAGAACAGACTTAGTAGTCAGATCAATCATGAAAGAGTCTACACTAGAAGGACTGAAAACTGCCCTGGTGGAAAACTGCAGCTCCTGCCATGCTCAAGCAGAGGTGGCTGAAGATATTTTTCAGAATATCATCTCTACTGTTCTCGTTTGGGGGAAATTCAGGTTTTTCTTCAGCCCCCTTCAAACCAGTTTCCCCAGCTTTGGCAAACAGAAAGCACCTTCTCTTCACGTCAGAGTGTTTCTGACTACCATAAAGCTGTCTCTTATTACTTTATCCTCTTCTAGCCAGCACAGTCCTCCAACATGTGATAACTCCCAAGTCAACCTCTAGCTGCTGCCCACAGTTTACCCAACAGCAACAGCTGCATGAAATGGATACAAGCTGGGCAATTGGACGTACCAACGATGTAAATTCTGGCTTTGTTCAGTTTGCTCTGACCCTGCCTGGATAAACTGTGAAAAGCTCCAGTGCTTCTACTGTAGCTCTCTGAAAGCGATAGAATTTGTAGGTTACAGTGCCACTGAAATCTCCATCCAAAGTGGCTGTAAAATACTTGTCAACACTATGAAACCTTGCCTGTGTTGGTATAGCTGAAGCTGCCAAAACCTCCTCTCCTCTGTGGACACGCTTGTGTAGTTTATTCTGGCACTGGCAGCAAAACAACCTGCACTGACTAAGGCACCCTCATACCAATATGAATTTTTAATGAAAAAAATCATTTTAATGGAGATGATTGCCTCTTACACCTTCTGTATTTTCAACCTGATACAATGTGCTGACACTTGTGTAAGAATAGCTTATTTGGGGCTAATTTCAGTAGATTAGGAGCAGATTAAACGAGAGCAACACAAAAGACCTGTGCTGACGCAAGCGTCCACGCGGTGCTTTGCATCAGTCACGTGGACCCAGTTTAAAACCCACGAACCGTCACTGCAAGCCCGTCTAGGAAAGGGCAGCGGTTTTACTAGCACAGTCGCACAGGCGGAGCCCTGTCTGAACGCTACTCAATCACAGTAACGGCCGTGGACAGGCGTCTCCCTTGCGGCTCCAGCTGTACCCACCGGAAAGGTTATTGCCCCTACCGAGGCTACTGTCCCTCCGAGCTGCGGTGGAGCAGCCCCTGCGAGCACCTCTTAATTTGCTCCAAGCAGAGGTCAGCCAGGTTGGCTTGGTGCATTAACATAAGCAGCAGCCAGACCATTAGCCTTTGATACCTGCACTAATCATTTTGCTTCCCATATTGCATCCTACGTATTTAAAACTTAACCTTCTATCATCTGCGGGCGAGTCACGCAGGTCGTAGACGAGCCATGCCCTCTTCGGCAGCGATCTCCAAATGCCGTGCAGCATATGGCTCCTTCCTCTCTAATTCCCGCAGGGACGTCGCGCGGAACAATGTCATTCCAGGCTCCATTTTGCTGAGCGCTGTTGATTAAAAACTGCCCCTGCTCTCTGGAGAAACCTGTTCGCCACTTTTTCAAGGGTAAATGTTCTCAAAGGCCAGCTGCTGTACAATTTTTTCCTTCAAGTATCTGTTTTATCCAATTTATACTCTCATACTGGAATACAGTATGTAATATTACATATATTATCAGTTTGGAGTCAATATGAGTATTTCAAAGAGTTTGAACCTCTCTTCTTTTACCCAATTGGATTTAGAAGGGCAAACAGCAGAAGCAAACCTCTGAATGCAGAGCTGATCAGGGCGGTTTAGATAGCCATTAACTTCAGAAGGAAGAAGAAAGCAGCTCTCTCAGTTCTAATCTTTCCCTTTTTCAAAACGAAATAATACAAAGCTAATTTGTAGAATATACAAGTCTTGCATATACCACTATAATTTGCATAAATTTGCAATTCTAATACACAATACAAAGCCAATTCTTGACATAGTACAAAACTAATTCTCCAGAGAAGATGGAAAGACCAAAGACGACTGATGCAGGAAGAACAAGAGCAGTGACAAGAGAATTCTTCAAATGAAAAGTCAGATTTTTTGCATAGTAGTAGCTTGGTAGGTTGGATAGGGGTAAAATACGCCCTCCCCCGAGAGGAGTAAGTAGGTATCCCTACTTCTGTTGTATTTAATGTCTAGGGTTACTAATTGACAGAGTGGATAATAGGACAAGTAGGTCCCCCCATCTCACCAGAGGACCAATTCCATGGTTTTTATTTGCCAATCCAGTTAAGCCACACTTAAGAGCACAAATAAAACAAGGGAGAACGACTAAAAGGATGTATGGAGTGCGCTGACACTAGGGGTACACACGCATTCCCTGGACCGCATCTTGGAATAAATGAAAACACCAGGCACCGCATTCAAAGGGATTAACTATTTAGTGTATGATAATCTAATACAGATATTCAACAAGAGAGACCTGGGAGCTCCGATATGGAAAAACATAAGCGTGTATGCAGCAACCTGCAGGAGTTTGCAGTGCTCTACAGAAGTGGTCCTCAACTTCCAGCACTGCTCTTGCATTAAAATGACAATCTTCCAGCACTGCTCTTGCATTAAAAGAGTTCTAACAGAAACAGATAAGCAAAGCAGACTACGAGGTTGCCTACCAACATGCTGTGTGTTTAAAGCCCCGTCATGAACTCTGCAGGCTGGGGGTCCCCAACTCATAGCAACGAGAGGAAGGCAGGACCAACAAACTTTTGTGCTTCAAAGAACAGCGTCTCCATACGGTCCTACCGCAAGCCTGAAATGAAGGATTCATTCCTGCCTGCTCTTGCTAGCAGAGATCTGACAAGCTGAGAGATTCCAACCCAGCAAAGAGTAGCGCTTCAAGTGGCTAAATGGGCTGATTTCAGTCTTCCCTCTTAAGAGCTAAACAACGCAGCTTGTCAGTTGGCTGAGTGGTGAATAAATGGAAAGACCAGATAATAGCTTACAAATATTTAAAAATATATATATAGGCCCACACTCTTTGGTATTTATTTCTTATGGCTAAACAAGGAGCTGCACACAGGAATGTGATGAAATTAAGACTGATCATGAAGAACAGCTTCCTGAGAGATTTATCATCCTGTGGAACAGTTTGAGCAGAAGTGATGGATGCCTGATGACAGAGATCACTTGAAATTATGCTGGGCAAAAAAGAAACCATGAAAATAGCAGTCTCCTTGCCACCTTAGGCCTAAGATATCCAGCAGTATCCCCATCCCTCATTTGTATTACAGATTCTCTCCATTTCACAGTCATTTCTCATCTCCTAGCCATACTAAATAAGCAAAGAGCTTCAGTTCTCCTTCTGGAGTCCATCCCTTTGCTAATATAACCTATTAGCTGTTTTACCTTTTTTTACTGGAGCTGTACACTAAACTGATGGTTTCAATTATTTGTCCATAATGATCTCCGAATTCTTTTCCTGATCAGCTTGCTGGATGACTGTTCCATTTAGTACATATTCCCTAGCTCGGTTCCCAACTTATTTTCCAGTTATCTACATTGAACGGCATTTGTCACCTCAATTATCCAAATTCTTTGGAATCTGGCTCTGCTGTTCCTCATTATAAGCCCAAATCTTGCGATGTTCTGGGCACCCTACTCCTATCAAAGCCAACAAACACTGAGGAGACGCAGAGTCGCATCGGATATGGCTCAACTGTTTTGCCTCCAGTTTCTCTATTATCTATTTTTTGGAATCTTGCTTCCAATGCTGTCTTCCAAACCATTTCTATAAACAGCCTGAATAAAGATACTAAAAATGACCCTTGGGGGGTGGGGGTCATTTAGCAAGTGTTTACAGCTCACCAAATGAGCTGGCTATGACCAGTTATATAATTCTGGAAGGCGCTACGTCTTTCACAAGAGATTTGAGAACCTATTTCACACAAGTCAGTGTGACTGGCAGCACACTTGGTGAGGAGACAGCCAGATCTGAGCTAAGCTAAAACAAAGACTAAATGACTGAGGCACCTCGACTGTATGCTCAAGTGCCTGTGGCACAAAAGAAACGGAAAGCTCAAACTACAGCCATATTTGCACGGTCTTTAGTCCTCTAAACTATTCCCTTAATCGTTGACCAACAGCCTTGGATAGTAATATTGTTGAAATCAGGCCCCTGACCTACATGCCTGGTTGTTTTCATATCTTTTACCTTCGTCATCACTACTGTCAGACTGAAGTTGTTTGATTCGCTTCCTCTTTTTCTTGAGATATTCAGGCTCTCTGTCCTCCTCATTATCTGACTTGTCCACCCTCTTCATTTTACTGGCACAGGAAAAAAAAAAAAAAAAAAAGAAAAAAGAAAAAAGAGAGAGGAAAAAGAAAGAATGAACACGTGTTATCCCCTGTGTAGGCATGAAAGCAACGTGCATTTGGACAAGTACATTCCTGATGAAAGGACTGCTAGCAAGGAATCAAATACCTCCGTACCTCAAACACACGAGTATCACATATGCTGAAGTATACTCATATATACAACCAGGCATAGGCGCATGAGCATTTTTAAGCCTCTCATCCTTACCCATATCCAGTTCTTCAAATGAGAAGGATTTCTTTAGCCCCTCTACAGTTCAGCATTTTGCCAAGTACCTCACCTAGCTTGGCCACAGCAACCTGGCAAGAGCGCGTTACTGATCTTGTCTCTGTAGCTCAGGCTCCCAAACACTAATGTCCCCAACAGGATCGCTCAGAAGCTCTTTTGACAGACTGCTTGCCACTGACCGACTATGAGGTAGTGTCTCAGAATCCTGGAGCCATTTTTAAAGACTACTGGAAAAATAAAATAGCTTCTTTCTTTTTAATGTTGGCGAGACATGTCAGACTAACAAGCCTGGAGGCTAAAGGCCCGCATATCCTCACAGAGCTGGTACGGCCCAAGTGGCCTCCCCAACACCACATTGCCAACGTGCAGTTTCCAGGTCCTTGGCTTTTTGAGCAAGACTATCAATAGATGACCAGTTAGCACTAACTGTGATGGTGGGCTGGGTGGTGTGCTTACCTAGTTAGTAAGAAACAGATTGAGACCACCAATTAATTACTCATAGGCCACCAGAGAGCCATCAGACTGTAATGATTTTTGGTCTCTGTCAGTTTGGGTTGGATTCAACACAAAGGGCTGAGCTTTAAATTTACTTGGAGTCTCAGCCCAAAATAAACCAGCGACATCGAAAGCAGCGGTACATTAGCTACAGAAATCAACAAGCAGAACTTTGTGTGCTGGAAGCTGTGTACGTACAAGCTCGGGAATATACTACCTTCCCTGCACTACAGGTGCTCCTGCCAGCCCCCCCCAGATTGCTTGCAGGGTCTATACTAAGCCTGCGCACAGCATGAGGTTGTCTCACGGAAAGCCACCCCCCTCCCACGGAGGAGTACCTGGACTCTGTCCCTTCCCAGTTGCAATGGCACAAATGGCCCTAAGGCATCTACTTGCCTAAATGGAAAAGAAATATTAGGAAAAAATTCTAATAGAGATAATTTTAGCCACATTTAATGCAATTTAGTAGCTGGAAACAGGAGGTGAGCCAGCATTGTATGACCAGCCAGCTCTGTACAGGCCATCAACAAGTGGGTTAACAGATGACAGGGACCCTGAAAAGTATGGCCCACCTTTTTTTGTCCTTTTGTTGAATTTTAGCAGACTCTGTTTTCCGCCCAGGTTTCTCTGCTATGGTATTGGGGGGTGATTTTGGTTCTGCTACAGGAACTGAAGGCTTGACTACTACTTTTTCTTCCTTTGGCTGCTCAGGCACAGAATTGACTTTGAGTTTATCTGTGAATAAAGCATTAAGAACGAACAAACACTGGGCATTCAATATGAACTAGAACTTACAAAGGAGCTGGCTACATGAAACAGTGCACGCCAAGAAAACGGAAAGCACTTCAGACCATGAGTAAAAGCATTAAGGGATCCAGATTGACCAAGCTTTGCCATAGATGAAAAAAAGAACACACCTTAGTTTCCAGCTGATCTGCTGGTTTGGTTCCCTTCTGAGGGCACAGCCCAAACATGTACAAGAATAACTCTGCTCTAAAAGGCTTAATCTAATACTAGAAAAGAGACAGCAGGTGGGAGGGGTCAGTAAAATAATGTATTTGTCAACCTGATAGGCAGAGCTTTTAGCACACTAGTACCTAATTACAGTCTGCTAGCTTCATTCAGCAGCTTGACACACATGCACAATGAAGAGAGGATGAGACGAGCCGGAAACCTGTATCAACTCAAGCGCAAGATGCCTTGGGGAAGAAAAAGTACTCAACAATAACACATAACAATAACTACACTGTCAATAGAAGCAGAGGCTATTGAGAGGGCTAAAAGACTTCATGTCAACACCTTGCTGACACTGCCTGAAAAACAGGCTGGCTGCTTCACTGAGTGAGGGAAAACATCTCATATATAAGAGCATGAATGACAGCTGTCTTATTTATGATCAACGGCATAGAGCTGAAGGACTCAATTATTAACTCGGGACTTTCTGGCAATAGTGAAATCTTTGAAGCCAGGAGAGACATATCAACATGCAGGAAATAAATCTCCCTCCTGAACTCAACCTGTCTTTTCTATACACATAATCATTTCCAGTTCTGCTCCGTTTGCTCCATCCCAGCAGTAACCTCACAAGTTTCCTTGAAGAGCTCCCTGATGGGGCTAAGCAGAGAAGCTAACCCCACTGCAAATCATGGAAATGGATCCAAGAAGTTTTCTGTATCATCAGTGTGTTATCTTTACCATTTCAGTTTCATGCGTTTTCAGAACACAAACTTTGGTCTACAGATCTTCACAGATCTTAAGAACTGAATTACATTAATGGTAGTAATTGCCCTTAGAATTGTAAGGGTTAGGCTGAAAGTGTCCTCAGCTCCCTCAGTCTCAAGGCTCATCAGAACAGGAGCTCAGAGATGTTCAACAGTACTGTGTACTGTGTGTTCAATGCTGGAACTGTACACTGCAAGCTCTAACAGATGTCTGTTAGAAAGAATTTTGCTGTTTAATCTCTTCCAGTAACTCTTCTTTGAATCCTCTTGTATTCTAAAAGCATCTTTTGAAGAAAGTCCTACAGCCCTTTTCCAATGTCTATTCAACAGCTTCAGCATGTTGTCTTTAGACTTGAATAATTTAGGTTGGAAGGGACCTCTGGAGGCCATCTAGTCCAAAGCTTTACTCAAAGGGGGAAAAGACTCCTCATTTTTCTGCTCTGGTTATTAGCTCTTCAATTTGCAATAGAGGAATTAACCCTAAATATAACTATAGGCTCTTCAGTGATTTGTGATGAAAAGCAAATGTCATTAACACACTCTGTATAACAGGTTTTGGCAATCATTTCATCAATAGCCAATCCTCCAGCCAAAAGTACTCACTTTAAATCAGTTTTCTTCTGCACTAAAAATCCTTCCTGGGTTAGTCTGCACAAATGTGTCATTTTAATTGATCTCCACCCAGTAAGCTTTTTGTCAGAAAAATTCCACTTAAAACTTTTCTTTAATTTTTGCCTTGAGCTGCATACACAAAAGTTAACTCCTCCGAGTTCAAATGAGCAGAAAAATGATATAGAGAACTATAACAACTAGTCTCAGGTCTTACGGTTTGGGGGGAGAGATCTGTTCTTTTTTCTTTATTTATACCTCCCCATCACAACTATATAGCAAGATACCAAGTATTATTAACTATTTTTAATTGCTACTTAGCTAAAACAATAGATTTCCAATATTCTTCTGGACTTTTTTTTTTTTTTTTTTTTTTAAAGACCCTACAGATAGCTGATCCCCGACCACGATGGTTTCTGAAAACAGATGTATGTTATAAAGCACTTACTCATGGCAGCTTTTCCAAAGAAATTGTTCATTATGTTGACCTTTGCTGGTGGTTTGCTGCTTGCTGTAGACACCTGGAAGCAAAGACAAGAGTAACCACAGGAATTATGTGTTGCCTACATTTAGCTCAGTATTTAATGAAAACAGACAAGGACACACCAGCACACTTGAAACACAGCCCTCAAAATGCATAGTACTGGTTCTGGACAAACAAAATGAACACACAGATTTTGTTGACTAGTCGATGTCTTAGATTGCAGTGTTGGTTTAGGAGAATTCAAAGATACTAGATAACGCATGGACCTGAGGGGCGAGAGTACGTTACTTACCACTCCTTAGTTATGCCTTCAAATCTATCTTAGGTCACATTCCCATCTGATGGCTGACAGTGTTACTGAAATAAGTGGTTGGGATTTGGGTCAGTTCCCAGTAAAGAACTGTTCTTTTTGCAAAATATCAGTGCCTCAATTCACAGTAACCAACAGAGGAAAGAACGCAGATTGGCCAAACCATGAAGACTTTATCCAGCTACTCTGGCACATTGCACCATTCTGCTGAGCCATTTGCAAAAAATATCACTGCTCTATTCTGTTAATATAGTCACGACCAAAATGAAAAGAAAAAAAAAAAATCACAAAAAGAAAAGAAACTAAGGAAGCTTGGCCTCCTAATCCCATTTATTTTGATGGGGAAAAAGGCAACCAGACACCAAAGTTTCCAAAACACACAGACAAGCATATTTCATCAGTTCTAAATTTAATATAAAGTCAGAAAATTGACTCAAAACCTACTCATTTGTTATGAAAAAAAAAAACCCAAACCACATTACCATTTTAATATCCATTTAACGGCCACAGTGCTTTAAAAACACTTTTACTAATCAAAATTAAAACAAATCTATCCTGGAGAGGGAAAAAAAAAGCAGTTGAGAAGATAAACATTTTAGTCCTGCACAGGTCAAAGTCTGAAACGTCCCTCACAGACGAAGTTTAAACACCTTGATTAAAGACCTGGAAGTCTCACATTTCACTTATTGCTCAAAACAAATCTTTTTAAGCACAATAGAGAGAGCGAGATCCTCTACTGGTGTATATACTGGCATAAGCGAAGACAATGGAACAACTGTCTCAGTAATGCAGCTATGCTGGCTTACGCTAGCTGGAGATCTGGCTCAAAGAAGACTATCAAAGCATCACAGTTGTGGCAAATACGCTTCTACGGATAGGTCAAGAACGTGGCACAATATACGTTCCCCCAAAATGACTGACAGAAGACATGACATACAGTTAAATAGTTAAGGAAGAGTGACTGAGCATTCCCAGTGGATAGCAAGTCTAGAACCAGAAGCAGTGGATGAGGCTACTGCTGGTTAAGGTTATTTAGGTCGAATAAGAGCGAAGGAAGAAGAACGGTTCATTAAATCTATTAACCCAACGGGCTGCCAAAGGGTCTGAGGTAACTTACACCTGGGGCCTCCTTAGCCTCTGCTTTAGTTTCTTTATTTGTGTCCTGGGCTTTGGAAGCCGATTTTGCTGCAAACATTCCCATGATCCCTTTGGGCTGCTGCGAGCTCTGTTTAGCAGTCGATGGACCGTGACCGTTGACCATAGGCACACTGACAGCATTCGTGTCACTTGGTGTCTGGGAACCAGCCTGCGCAGACGTCTGCGTTTGAGAAACTTCGGCTGACGTCCTGGGGACCGCAGCGGCGCAATGAATGGCACTAAACCTGTGTGACAGAGTGAGAAATTTAATTAGCCCTTTAACTTCTTATTTTTCACCTCAGCGTCCTCCCCAGTAGCGCCTTACTTCTCTGGTTCTATGTTCTCCTGTTATGGGAAAAAGAGCAATTTAATTTGTGCAAGGGACAAGAAAGGCAGGCTGGCACAGAAGGAGAATGATGGAGGCCGCTACTGAAAGGATCGGCTGAACCTGTCAGCAAGAGCCAAAGCATTCAGATGCAAAACAAGCTGTTTGGATTTCATGGGGGGGCAAGAAAAAAAAAGAAAAAGAAAGAAAAAAAAGCCTGTCTCCACACTCAGGGTGTGGATGAAGTGAACTGCATTTTATTCCTAAACTGGTTACGCTCGCTAAAGCTTGCAGCATAAATAGTATTGCCATCTGATGATCTAAAACATTTACAACGTTTAGATGCTCTGACAGTGTCCACTATTGCCACAGCAAGCAGTCACGATCTCTCCAGCCAGGTAAATAGTTTAGCTGCAGTTGCAATTTACTTAAATCGCTCAGAAGATATCCAGGACATTCAGAGACTTAACTATATAAAGTCATTTCTATGTAATTACTAGTAGATTGTTACAAGCTGAGACGCGTCTCCGTCTGAACCGTGATTGTTTGAGGATATTGAGATATAAGAACTAAATGATTTGCTCACAGTTACAATACAATTCACTAACGGTCAGGAATAGCAATACTCAAAATAACTGAATTCTGCTCCCCACTGTGCAAATCACAGGCAAGGCTTTCCAGATTTCCTACAGAAATGCCACAAGAGAGCATAGCCTCATGTCTTCCAATCCACTGAATTACACAGCGTATTTTTATTTGCATAAGAAATAAACCATTTTTCTGCCAATTAATTCCTGTGCCTCCACATTAGCAGCTCACATGCACAGTTCACAGTCACTTCTACTTGGATCAGAAACTGAAATGTCTTAGTAAACGCCACCATCACTACAGCATTTCTAGGCTGCAGCAGAAATCTCTTGACATCCAAACCTTTAAAGGAAGGAAGACATTGAGGGAAAATATTCCTACTTTCAACTTGGTTTCAACACAGTCAAACTCTAGATGGCTTTCGCTCCTACTCCACAAACGCTCGAGAGCAACACCACCAACCCTCCAGATCACAAATAACATTCTAGCTGTTTGTAGTTACAGTAACTGTTCAGAAGGCACACCTAAACCTCACGTATTCCAGGCATTTGGGAAGTTAACTTGCCTTAATGCTGTTGTGTGACTATAGCTTACGATCTTGATCCAAAATGTACTAACCCCCCCCCCCCCAAAACAACACCCACAGAAAAAACAAGTGATGCTTGAACTATGCTCCGCAAGCAAGGAGCTGCTTCCACTCAGAACAAGCATAAAAGCTGACATTAGTCATGTGCATCAAATCCAATTATTTATATTAGCACAACATCTAGCCACCTCCACCGTCTTCACAGTGCAACAGGTCCCGTACAAACACAGAATGGAATAAAGATCCTTGTCCCAGAGCTTACGAGAGATATGGACTGAGAGGGAAATATAAGAAGTCAGCAGGTCCGGTTTGGTACGAACATGCACACGGTCAGACCTTTGCTAAGTCTTTTGTGGGTACACCAGCAATCTGGTCCCAAGCACAAAAGATGATTCATGTAGCTGACACAATTCAAGGGATGAGGAAACATGATCATTCGGAATTTAGTTCCGCCAGGCTGCAAATGAAGAAGCTATATTTTTCTTAATTTGCCTGGGAAATTTTGCTCCAAAGCCAAGCAGGGATTCAAACACAGGCTTCACGAATGGGATTGCAGAATCTGAATTGTCTAAACCTTCTGGATGTATAAATCCGAAAGCCAGACTTCTCTAAGGCACAGACATCACCATGCAGGGGTGCCCTAGAGTAAACAGTGTTTGGAACAAGGCCAAAGTTACAGCCAAATGCACGGCACGCATTTTCACCGAAGCAGGGTTTTCTAGTACTTCTTGTGGCATTGAAATTCACTTATGAAACACGGCATCTAGAACTTTATTTTCTCAGTCATTCTCTTGAGAACATTTTGAAGACAGCTAAATTTCCATCTTCAAATTCTGTACTGCGGGGATCCCCCTTTTAAACCAGACTGGTCATGGCACTCTACGTACCGATTACATCGAGCTGAAGCTGTCGTGGTGGGAACACCTCTGTATGAAAAGAGAGGGGGCATGAAAGGTGCAACAGTGGTACAATGGGGACAGCAATCAACTCAGAGGCCAGATAAGGTGTCCCCACTCAACAGCTGCTTGATGATCTCAGTCCAGTCCCTTACAGAGAGATGTTAACACCAGAGAACTGTACCAGTGGTGGCCACAGTTGCCAGTCACCATCCGGAAGAAGAGTCAATGAGCTCTGGAGACTGAAGTCCCTCTTAATTCTAGGACAACCTTTCTCTAGTTTAACCATGAAGGACACTTGTGCCGCTCTGTCTATTTTGCATCTTTCCCCTATGCTCCAAGCTCTTGTCTCATCTTGCAGGAACTCGTTCTCCATGTGTATCTTCAGAGAGGCAGAAGAGTCCAGTGGATGAAAGCACAATCTCACAAAATAGAAGACAAGCTTGGGTTAGCAATTTGCTGAACACACTGCTTAACGTTTTTATAAGTTAGTTTCAGTTTACTCTACTTGCGTGATAGAAAACTGGATGTAAACTGGTCATAATTGTGATCCAGAAATCAGAAAAAAATGTCTAACCATCAGAGAAGACAGGTTTTGGAACAATTTGCCAGTTGGAGTAGCAGGACAAATGAACCAACTGCGAGCTGGAAATAGGTCAGGTTACAAGATAATCATACAATGCATTTGCCTAGGGTCTGGTCTGACATGACCTAGAAGATATCTTTTTCTAACCATCTAAAGGTCCAGGCTTATTTGGTAACTATTGATTTCTACTGCTGAAGCGTGCAAGGTAGCAACATCTCACCAGTCTCAAATCACATAGTGTAAGAAGAAAACCCAAGAGGCAACTTACTTGCTGCAGTTGTGCAGGTTTGTTTTGACAATATCATAGTCCGTGTTGTAGAGTGGCGCACTATCCTTGAGCAAGGCTTTCTGAATGCTGTAGACATGCACACTTGCAATCGTGGCTAGTTTAGACTTCATTGCTGGTGGGGGAAAAGAAGGGAAGTCCTTCATTAGTACAGAATCAGGTGGCAACTTTGAGTACTATGCTCTACCAAAGATGGCAGAACGACTGACAGACAGACCACTTGAGAGCAAGGACCTGAAACTAAGAACATATTATTGTACCTTCTTGCTGTGCTCACTGATCGAGAATTTGAGTTATCAAACTCCGCAAGCCTATCAAATGCATTTTCCACTGTATCCACTTGGGTCTCACACAACTAAATTAAGACTAATCTCTCTGTATTTACATTCAAAATATCCAGGGCCTGGGACGCAGAATATCTATATGACTACCTAAAGTTAAGGATGAAAGCAGATGGTGATAACTCTACCCTGCTGGAACTATTCTCTACCGTTAAGAAAAAGTCCACAGCATCAACCAATATTGTCCTAGTGTCTTCTCGAGTAGCCTGCCCAAGTTGATGTTTTGTCTATTCTACGCTATTTAGATTGTAACCCTCTTGAGATAAGGGCCGTTTTTAGGATTTCTTAGATCACTGCTTATATTGTTCTTTGCACAGAGTGCTGGTCTGAGACGGAGCTTCTAGGTACTGTAAAAATACACACAGTAATCATTTCTTGGGGCCAGTCCTAGACTATGCAGCCCTACTTCCATCACAAACTTCAGCCTCTTCCAAATGTAAGTCATACCTTTGGCCTGTCTTCTAATACAAAAAACATGAACAATCTTTCTCTCCAAAGCAAAACAGAACATTACACAGCACACATAATTCAACAAACGTGACTGATAGTAGTTACGTTGCTTGACAATCTACTACACTTATGAAGACAGCTTAGCTAGAAATCCATTTAAAATTTCAAAAAGGGAAATAACACGAGTCTTTCAAGCAAAGTTAGATCATTAATACTGATACTTAAGGTCACAAAAGCCACAGTACGCTCTTGAACACCAAAGAGGTTATTTGAAAATAATGAATAGCCTGCAGTTGTGTTTCAATGGATATGGGTCTGATCTTACTAGCAGGATTAGACCTGGAAAGATAGTAAAAAGACTGACAGTGCATGGAGAGCAGTTTCACGAAGCAGCGTTATAGTGGTGGTTCTTTTGTCTGGGATATTTGCTTTCATAGTAAAGGGTAAAAAGAGGGAACTTTCTCATGGGATGTTAAACTAATACCCAGACCTCTCAGGGAAAAGACTGCAAACACATTTAACCAATAATTAGAATGACCTGTTTCAGCATCCTTGGAAGCTTGAAGGCTCACAGTTGTCCTAAAACTGTGAAACCCTGCTGTACCCTCCTTGCATACTGCTGCCTTTAAGGAGGAACTGTCTGTCAGCAGTAGGAAGGAGGATAAGAACTATCACTGACTAAAATGTGGAACATAAAAATCAGACCCAAATCACAAGTTTGTGAAGTTGCACAGATGCTGGCTCACATTTTCAAAGTTTTAAGAAAAAGCTAGTACAAGAAGTACACATCTGAACCCAACAATTTGATTAGGCATTTGCGTGCCGACAGCAAGTTCTGAACTTTACTCACTTTGCAGTTCTTTCAAAGAAAAAAGCTCCAAAAGCATGATTTTCAAGATCTGCTTACCTTCCAGTTTATCCTCTCTCACTACTGCAACCTTGTGGCACTTAAAAAAACAAGCAAACAAAAAAAAGTATATTTATATTTAGAAAAATAATTTCAATCTTAAAATTTAAAAAGATCTATTGTACATAAGACTGGTATTTTCAATTATCTATTGAACAAGAAAGTCTACAGATTATAGGTGTGGCTTTACAGTTGCACAGAATTCTGTCAGTACCTTTAAACAGTCATCAGCTACTAGTTTTTAAACCTGTCTTCCTACTTTTCTAGTGCATTATTTCACAGATCGCTACAGCACTACAGAAATATTCTATCCTCCATTCCTGACAGTGGGAAATGAAGCACTAATGAAAACAAGAAGAAGAACAACAAAATAAGCTTGAAACCTGATGCACCAGCCCACACTAGCCATATATACTTAGATTGCCTGTGAATTGTAACACAGACAACACACCAGAGAAGCCAGACACAATGAGAAATTAAGCATTAATTTAAAAGCCAGAAATGAATGTTTCCAGAAAGTATGCTCCAAAGCACGTAATTTCTTCAGCCTTCAAGGACTACACCTGATTTATGGCATTCAACAAGTTGCAGTTGATGTAGAGAGTATCTGAATAGACAGGCTGGACAACCTCCATCCATTAACTTTTTGTGTTTGTGTGATGACGGACTAGTCATCAAAAGAGTAAGAGGTAAGAAAATGGAGCCAATCTGAAAAAGTAAAGAAAGATCAAGTGCCTCAGGGCCTCACCGAGCCTGACAAAAAGTAATAAGGAGAAAAGCAAAGGGCATGCAGCGCTTAAGACAGGCTGGGACCTATTTATGACAAATTTCTATCTGCATCTCCTTTCAGATGATTCTTGCAGTTGAATCCGCAGCCTTGTGGCTACACCTACTGACAGCAGGCAGTAGTGCAGGGTTCCCAGCAAGCACTCATGAAGAAACGGGGTTTGTTCTGAAGCATTCCGATTTATTTCCTCCCCAATAACTGACTTATGCCAAGTATTACCTGTCAGTTATTCCAATGCCCACACGTCTTCTAGAAATATCTTCAGGATTTGAGCTCTCCTCCCACCCACTCTGGCTAGTGGTTAGACACTCAGCCCAGAGAGCTTTAAGCTCTTCCTGCGTGGTATTCTTAACCTCTGCATTGTTTCATCTCTGTCCCTAAAAACCTACTGCCACTGCAGGTCATTTTTCTTAGCAGCTGCTCAGATTGTACATTTTAAAATATAATGTAGTATTCAAAAATAAGATCTTTAAAAACAGCAAAAAAATTAAGTCAGACTTTCACTTGTTCAGTTTTGTAGATCTTTCTTACTTAAAAAAATACATAAACTGCTAAGATTGAAGCTAAAAACATCTGTAATTTAAGTCAGAACTTTTAATTCGCTTATTTGCTTTGAATAATACATTATGGCAAATTAAAAACAAAACAAAACAAAACAGTGTATCAACAAAATTGTCTACCTTGTTATTTCCAAAGGAAATCAGGGAAAACCTCCAAGGTTAATTCAGACTATACACCTAACAGTATCTGTATAGTATCAAACAAGTATATTCCATTGTACAGAACAACAAACAGGCAATGAATAATTACCTTCAGTTTCAGGCAAATTTGGAGATGTAAACAGAACGTTCTATACATGTGGACCAGCTTATTATTTAAGAATAAGAAAGCCAAAAAGGACTGATTTTTCAGTCCACAAATAAAAGCCAGGACACGCTGAGATGTACTAATTTTAAATGAAGGCTATGGACTGTAGTGTATGAGATATTGGGTATCTAAAGACACAGATAGACATCTAGCTGAATATCAAAGGCATTTAGTGTTTGGTTATTAAATTCTCAGGAGGGCAAAAGCATTTAATTTGCCTATCTTCTTTCAAAAATCTCTGGGGTACCTATTTGAAATTTCAGATGACATTTTTGAAGGTTTGACAAGCAGTGACTAGAAACAACAAATGTGTTAATTACATTTAGTGACTCCTTTGCTTAATAAATCAATTCATTTTAAATACGATACACAAACTTACGTTTCTCTTATACACCAGGTTAGAAAACTTGCTTTATTTAACAAGACAACTTTAATGGAATTACAAGGTCTCTCCAAACATTACACGCTTTCACTGCACAGCAGATCCTGGCAAACAGATTAGCTGACTTCACAAGGGCCCCTCCAGACTGTTTTCCGAAACTTGATGTCTAGTAATAATGATAGGATTGAGAGATAATCGGGGAAAGGATTTAAATCAATTAAATAAAACCTTGATGTGTTATTCAACACTGTATTGCCGTATCATAATCAATTGATCTTTCCTTCTCGTTGTTTGTAGTTTCAGACAAAAGTACCACCTTCTTTTTTTACAGGTACACAAGACCTAGTACATTGTGCTTGTTGCTGGAAAAAGAGAGCAAGTTTAGCTTTTGACCCAAAGATTACAAAACAAGATGGAAGACACAAGAACAAAGAGCTCACAGACACCTTTGAGAAATAAAGCACTCACAGTATGTCCATTCTGAATGAGATTTCCTGCAACTAAATAGGTGACATGAAGCTGAGCTCCCGAATTCTCCTTTCGCTTCCTTTCTACGTAATCATACAACATCCTGCACAACAAAGGAAACCAGTGTTAATCACCTAAAGAGCCTGTCACCACCCTTTCAGTGAAGCTTACATAAAAAGAGCAAAACCAGTTTGACATGGAAACATTTTACATTAATCCTAATTAAAATAACTGTGTTTATTTAACTGAATCTTATTGAGACACCTTCCTCATCTGTCCCCTTGAAGAATCCAACACTCCAACAACTATATAAACCAAAGGTGAAATGAATATAAGCTCTCAAAGCTTTAAAAGCTGGTTTAAAATGTTCTCAAATCCTCTAGGAAGCTTTCTGCAAGGTCTCCCCTTGAGAAAAGTTTATCCTTTGACATGACCCAGCACTCTGAAATGCCTGACAAAAAGAATTGGTGATTTTGGTACATGATCACGTTGCCAGGTGCGTATATGCAAACCCAATTACCTCCCCTGATGGAGCAATCAGAAACTAGAAGGAGCAAAATTAGTGATTAGGAGGTTGAGTTAAGACTCAAGCTTTCTGCTCCCACTTCTACCACTGATTTATGATGAGAGTTTGCCCCAGCTATGCTGCAGAACAGAGACAGCATCCTCATGGGCTGTGTGGTATTATCTCGTATAGATACCTAAAGATCCTCATTGCTGCAGTGGGACAGACTACAATTACTATGCCGGCACATCCAGCACGACCCACTAATATTATTCATTTATTTAAATAATGCCACTAACTGGGCTGTCACAGTAGCTCATACAGGCTACAAGTTCCAGTTTTGGATGCACTGATGATTCCTTGCACTAGGATGTATATATGGCTATTATCACTGGAGTTATCTGGCACTTCTCCAGCTTCAGGGACACAGTTTTAAGCACAAAGATGCCACAGGACTTCTCCATCTCCAAGCTGCTTTTAGGGGTAAGACAAGGTGTCTCCGCCACCTTCTCCAAGGCAGAAAATTCTCTGGCTCCTCGTAGTTTACTAGATGAGCAGATCGACTCACAGCAAAGCTGTCCAGTCAGGTCCACACCATCACTGAAGCACACTCAGATTTACTCATCATCTAAATTGTTCAAACACATGTGGACCAAACAATCTCTTCACTACAATATCAGCTCGGGCATCTAGTTAGGTAGTTTGGACAAGACGGAGGATGCTGTACTTAGCACCCTGCAATCACGTACACAGCACACACCCTTTTTAGTCCGAGTTATAGCCAGAAACAGTGTGAGAAAATATTTGTGTTACGGGACTTGAAAAAGCTTACGCAACCCTCAGGCCTTAGGCTTAAAATGACCTTGCTGTGTAGAAACAGCCTCAGAATCCTTGAGAGCTCACTGTAACAACATTAACCTTTTAAAGGGTCTATAAAACCAAGTGAAACAATTTAATAATACTAAGACATGTATTCTGGTGCAAGTATTCGTATTTAAAGAACACAAAGGAGCCCAGCTGAGCACTGCTCTCTAAAGCACAACCCTCATTAAAGTCAAGGCAAGACCTGCCTGTGGGAGGAGCGAGCGAGGCGTGTTAAATAACGTTACCAATGACATCTGAGAGGACGTGCAAGATTTTTAAATATTTCCAGGGGGACTGTTTTTAATACACTAACCACAATTGCGAAAACAGTAATTAATAAGGCTTTGCCACATAAGGAAAGGGTTGTGGGATGCACTAATACCTACTGTTTAGCCTGGTTGACGTGAACCCCCAGAGTATAGCTTAGCCATTTGTACGTTACCTGTAAAAAATAAAATAAAATAAAATAAAATAAACACTTTAGTAAGAAAACTTCAGTCTCTTCACTCATTAAACCTCCCATCTTTTGCTTGTTTTACAGATAAGTCAAACTCTTCAGCCTTCCCCCCTCCTCTCCGTCCCGCCAGGAAATCCACAGCAAAACCTGCTATTAGAAGCGAGAGCACGTGGATACTCATTCACCTCCTGCACTGTGCCACGAGGAATAGATTTAATCCCCGAGACCTGAGCAAACTGGCAAGCTACCTACCCTGAAAGGTGCCTTTTGGCAAACACCCGTTTGAAATACAGCCGTGTACAATACAGCCATTCAAAACGCCTGCACTGTTCAGCTTCACAATGGAGAAGAAAATTAAACAATACTTAATTGTGAAAAGTGGTTATTCTTCTCCCAAACTACCGTTGAGGATTTATCCGAGATTACCCCGCTACAGCCACCTGTCACAAGGGACAGGGGAATCTCCGGTTGCGTTACAAGTCCTAGAGCGCAGCGCGTCGGTGCTTACCCCCAGGCAGACGACCTCAGCTCTATTCCTGGCCCTGCCACTGTGGAGGAATGGTTAAGTGAGAGAGGGCATGATTTGATTGGGATGAGCAATCCCGTTCTCAGGGTAAGGGAAGGAATCTAGGCCAAGGCAAGCGAGCCTGAAAGCGGCCTTGAGCACTACAAAAGAAGGTATTCACAAAACTGGTAAACAAGTCTGGACGGAACTAGGTTCCATAAATGTCGACGGAGCGTGGACAGCAACCTTGCACCAATCATATATCCGCTTTATGCGCGCGGACAGAAGCTGTAACCAATCATGTAGCTATTGCTAGCACCTGCTTATTGCTTGTCTATATATACTCTGTAAAAGCTTGAATAAAGAGAGAACGATCATACTCATATTGAGACTCCGTCGTTACTCCGGGCCCGTCCTCCCACTCCCCCCTCTGGTAGCAGAGGATGGTTCAGCTCGACTGAGATCTCCGAGACTGCGGTAAGCAGCTAGAGGAGGGGAGTGGGAAACCTCGGCTGAGAGAAGCGCTAGCCTGAACTGCAGTGGGGCAGACGCTGGTCTGTGGGGTCGCTCCCCACCTCTCAGGCGCAGCCATGGAAACTGAGGCTGCGGCCGCGCTGCTCGCTGGAATCCTCTCTAAGAGAGGGATAGACGCCCCGGCGAAGCAGTTACACAACCTGATCAAGCTGGGACGGCGTTGGGGTCACTTTTCTGACACCCACCTGTTGTTCTCGGTGTCCGAATGGCAAGACTTTGGGGGGACGATGTGGAAAAAATCAATTGAGGGGGGCGAAAAGGAGGAAAAGGAGATAAAAGCCGTTCGTGCGCTTTGGAACACCGTGCTAGAGACTTTAACAGCTATGAAGGCGGAAAGGGAAGTGGCGTGCGAGGCTGCCCGAATGTTGGGTCCGGAAACTCCCAGCAAAAAGCCCCAGAGCAAACCGGGACCGGTCGCGAGATTTTTCGGACTGCATGCGGTGAAGGGGCCCACGGGGCCTGCGCGCCGATCTGTCGAGGAGGTAATGCGAAAGGCGCGGGAGGGCTCCCTGGGGAGCGCAGAGCCGGCACCACTGCCAGCTGCGTCCCAAAAAGAGGAAKTTTCCTCAGAGCCGGCTGGCCCGAGCTCTGAGGCAAAAGCGGAAGTACGTCCGGAGGAGACCCCGAAAGGGGCGGAGGCCGCGCTTCTGGCCAACCTCATAGACTTGGGCGGAGAAAGGTGTCGACCTTCTCCTACTGCTCCTCCCCCACCACTGCCTACCGCACCTCCCTTGTATCCACCGCCGCCGCTGACTTGGAGTACCGATGAACCCGTGTGGGTTGACCAGTGGCCCATGACTGGAAAGCGACTGCAAATCACTAAGCAACTGGTCGCCGAACAGCTTGCCTCCGGACACATCAAGCCTTCTGTTAGTCCATGGAATACACCCATCTTTGTCATCCCAAAGAAGAATGGAAAGTGGCGACTCTTGCATGACCTCCGCAAAGTCAATGAACAAATGCAATCTATGGGAGCGCTGCAAGCCGGAATGCCGTCACTTAGTATGCTACCAGACGGATGGCACATACTGGTAGTCAATTTGAAGGACTGCTTTTTTACCATTCCGTTACACCCTCAAGATACACAACGCTTTGCCTTTTCTGTGCCAGCAGTAAAGAAGGCTGCACCTGCGGAGCGTTATGAGTGGGTTGTTTTGCCGCAAGGAATGAAAAACTCACCGACTTTGTGCCAACTTTATGTTGCCTGGGCATTGCAGCCACTTCGAAACCAATGGCCGGACACCATAATCTATCACTATATGGATGACATTCTTTGTTGCCAGGAAAAGTCTTTTACGGAAGAGTCATTAACACAATTAAGCGACATTCTATCTACAAAGGGACTTATCATTGCACCAGAAAAGATCCAACKCACGGCTCCATGGAAATATCTTGGATGGTCCATTACAGAGTCTAAAATTCGACCCCAGAAAACAGAGCTCACGACTCAATTATGTACCTTGCATGATGTACAAACCTTACTTGGGGATATTCAATGGGTGCGGCATTGTGTTGGTATCTCCAACACTGATATCGCACCCCTGACAGCTCTATTGCGAGGCACAAATCCTGCTACTAAGATTACCCTGACACCTGAACTACAGGCGGTATTGCAGCGCATTACGGAAAAACTACATCTGTCATGGTCTTCGCGACGCCTCCTAAGCCTGCCCATATCCTTACTCATATGCAATGGGAAAGACTCACCATACGCAGTCATTTGCCAGTGGCAACACAGAAACGGGGAATCTCTCTCCCCTATTCTGGTCGATGCCACTGACAAAAGCAAAAGTCACAGAGATGTATTTAACATCTTGGAATGGGTATTTTTGAGTGTACAACCAAAAACGAGTGTCCAGACCCGAACCGAAGCAGTTGGCGACTTGATACGCAAGGGACGATTAAGAATCATAGAGATCAGTGGCCAGGAGCCGGACGATATTAGCATACCCGTCAGCATGGCTGACCTAGAATGGTGGCTCCAAAACGCTGTGGCCATACAAGATGCTCTGTTAGGTTTTGGTGGTAAGGTACATTCGTGCCAGCCGCAGGGAAAGCTGTGGCAAGTATTAAAGCAAAATCAGTGGCTAGAAAAATCCAAAGTAAGTGAGAAACCACTTCCAGACGGTGTCACTGTCTACACGGCCGCAGGCAAGCGCTTGCGACGTGCAGCGTGCGTATGGAGGGAAAGTAACCAATGGAAGCAACATATTATGGAAGGACAGCCCCGGGATTCTCTTCAGACCCTGGAATTAACTGCAGTAGGGTGGGCACTAACTAATTGGTTAAATACTCCCTTAAACGTAGTGACTGGTTCAATGTATGTAGCAGGGATAGTGCCACGATTGGAAGACGCTTTAATACGGGAGACAGCGAACCCGAGATTGGGAAGTCTGTTTATCGCATTGCGGTCTGTGCTTGGCCAACGAACAGCGGCTTGTTGTGTTATCCACATTCGTAGTCACCAGCTGGATGTGGGGCTGGGTCAAGGCAATCAGCTCGCTCACAGCCTGGTTAGCTCAGTGTGTCATCTACCCCCTATGGGTAAGTTTCAGCAGGCTAGGCAAAGTCACGACATGTTTCATCAAAATGCCAAGGGCTTAAAAAGGTAATTTGCCTTAACAGAGAGTGAGGCCCGAGGTATTGTGCAGGCCTGCCCAAGATGTGGGAACCACGGCCCAGGCATTGGGCTTGGAGTAAATCCAAAAGGGTTAAAGGCTCTAGAATTATGGCAGATGGATGTCACACATATCCCCGAGTTCGGCCGATTAAAGTACGTGCATGTAACCATTGATACCTTTTCGAAAATGATATGGGCAACTGCATTACCCGGAGAAAAGGCACAGCAGGTGTGTAAACACCTGTTGGCCTGCTTTGCCATATTGGGCATGCCGGAGCGCATAAAAACGGATAATGGACCTGCCTATGTCAGTCAAAAACTTAGGACATTTCTATCTCGATGGGGGGTTGATCATGTTACAGGAATTCCACATTCACCTACCGGGCAAGGGCTCATAGAACGTACCCATCAAGTATTAAAAGATTATCTAAGAAAGCAAAAAGGTGAGAAGACAGACGCACAGCAGAGGCTGCACCGTGCGCTCTTCACCCTAAATTATCTTTGTCTCATGGGCGACCGTGAGGAACCCCCGGTGATCATTCACCACCAAAATCTTAAGTTTAATCATACCACAACGTTACCGCAGTTTAAAGTAATGTATGGGGACCCAGTCTCCGGAATATGGACTGGGCCCGTCCCTGTTGTTTTTAATGGTCGAGGTTATATGTGTGTCTCCACAGATCGTGGTCYAGTGYKGGTACCCAGCAAGAACGTGAAGCCTGTCTTGACTCRCCATGACTCATCTAGCGAACAAGAAGACAGAGATCCTGATTCTGGGAATACTGTTCCCAGTGGTAATGACTCTTCACAAGATTGAACCCAGACAGAATACGTGGGTTACCTGGGCAAACAAAACAGGGCAACAAGCCTTTTGCTTATCGCTAGCTTCCGCTACGCAACCCTTTAGAACCTGCCTAGTAGGAATCCCYGGCTATGATGAAAGCGAATTTTCTGAGTATAGCAGGGGGAGGTGCAACAGCAGTATGCCTGCTAGTAATGGTAGTGCCGCGCTTATTAATGCATTAAATGCTACGCTGCCTTGGGATCCTCAAGAGCTAACTCTTCGTGCCTGGGGCAGCAGCAGGCAACGCCTTAACCTACTAGAGGACCAAAATAGCCTGCGACATGCTCTTCTGCAAAATAGGGCTGCAATTGATTTTTTGTTATTAGCGCAAGGCCATGGTTGTGAGGATTTTGAAGGTATGTGCTGCATGAATTTGTCTGATCATAGTGAATCCATTCACAAACAGTTGCAATGGTTGAAGGAGCACACAAGGAAAATCCGTCAGAACCATGGGCTATTAGACGARTGGCTAACTAACCTGTTTGGAAATCTGCCACAAKGGCTGATAGGGTTGCTTACTGAAGGTTTACGCATTCTACTGATCCTTATAATTGTAGGTTTGTGCTTCTGCGTAGTATTAAGCTGCCTGAAAACTGCTCTGCTAAAAGTAGTGCACCACGCCTGGATTGCTCATAAACAAGAAGGGGGAATTGTGGAGGAATGGTTAAGCGAGAGAGGGCATGATTTGATTGGGATGAGCAATCCTGTCTTCAGGGTAAGGGAAGGAATCTAGGCCAAGGCAAGCGAGCCTGAAAGCGGCCTTGAGCACTACAAAAGAAGGTATTCACAAAACCGGTAAACAAGTCTGGATGGAACTAGGTTCCATAAATGTCGACTGAGCGTGGACAGCAACCTTGCACCAATCATATATCCGCTTTATGCGTGTGGACAGAAGCTGTAAGCCAATCATGTAGCTATTGCTAGCACCTGCTTATTGCTTGTCTATATATACTCTGTAAAAGCTTGAATAAAGAGAGAGCAATCATACTCATATTGAGACTCCGTCGTTACTCCGGGCCCGTCCCCCCACTCCGACATGCCACCGATTTCTTCTATGATCTGGACAAGTCATGTCCTTATACCTGTTTCTCCTCCCAATCTGCCTTTTTAAACTTATCCCTAGGCTAGGGCCTCTCATGACTCAAGTATAACAGTTAAATTGAATTGTTATTGG
>NW_020450758.1:597901-609603 GCF_003343035.1 Apteryx rowi | reverse complement strand
GGGCAACGAGGGGGCTTTTGGGGTGGTTTTATTCCTCCAAGTGGCAAATCCGCCCTCAGATCTCGCCGCGCCGCCGGCTGTGGCTGCTTCCAGGGGCCACATGCTGCCTGGAAGGTCTGATTTCTGTTAAAAATCCCTTTTTAATTGCGTTTTAAGCCCTTTTTTTTGCGCGTGTCGCAGGACAAAATGGAAACTCCCTCCCCAGGACAATTCATTCATATATTAAACTTTCATCAAGTCTCGCTTCTTACTTCAAGTTAGCCTGTCCCCAGGTTTCCAATGGGAAATGTCTGCCGAGCCGGGTGACGACGTTTAGCAGCCACTAAATGTCGGTCTCCCTTTCCCCCTTTTCCCTTTTTTCCAGGTAAAAACATGGGAACGCGCTGTTCCACATGCGGCCGCCCCGACAGTTCGATGAAGAGGTCTTACAGCCCCTGTGCGACCCCCAGCCCTGCTCCAGTAACATCCCTTTTTTTTAATACAGCATCACCAGTACTTCCCCGCCGTCGATGCAGTTAATTTAAAATCTCCAAATTGTGTACAAGGTGGTTTTGAGCTTTTTTTTTTTTTTTTTTTTGCTTCCAACGTGGGGTTATTTTTGCCGTGTTTCTTATTCACCCTTCCCAGTTTGCAGCGTGGCCCCGCGCTGTTCCCTTGTCACCGGCGGCAGATTTTTTATTTTATTTTATTATTTTACTGAGAGTTACGTAAATGCAATGCAAAAGAAATAAGTCTGTAGAGCCTAATATCGCCGTGACATCTGTTTCTGCAAGGGAACCGGTGCGTGTTTCCTCTGCCCTAATGTTTTCAAGCGGGCCTCAGTGCTGAGCTGAAAATAGCGCTTTTACGGGTCAGAAACGCGTTCCCCTCCGCTGCAGGGATCGCTGAAACGTCACCGTTTTGGGTAAATCACGTTCTGAGTGAATTTATGTGTTGTCTCGGGAAATTCGGGGCGCTTCAAATGAAGCGCCGCAGCTTGCAGGGCTGAGCCGCGTGGCAGGAGACTCCCCAGCGAAATTTGGGTCTGCGAGATCGGCGATTCGAACGTGTCCATTTGCTGTGAAAAGAGCTGAAATGGAGCAGAAGCAGGGAGACAGGTTTGAAAAGGAAAGGTCACAGATTTCCCCTTAGCATCTCCAAGGAATAATCTGCCTCTAGGTCCCCAAAATCGTGGCACCGGCCTTAGTGACGCTGCAAAGTGTACACTTAATTAGCGAGTGCTGAGAAAGAGCCTTTCGCTCCCCGAAGTCGGAGGTTTTCCTTCTGACTTCAGAAGGGGCAGGATGAAGGTCAAAATCATTATCCGCGTACCACTGCTTGTTATGAAAAAGCAATGATTTTGCGCAGATCCTGGGACCCGCGGCTCGTTCTTGTCGGTAGCCTGAGACATCTCATGCTCTTGCCCAGAGCTAGCGAAGAGTCATTATGTGATTTCATCCGATGAATCAAGTCCTTGAGCAAAAATGTTCCTGTCCGATGGAGCTTGAAACGCAGCAGCTGGGAAACAAAGAAATAAAAATTACAACCTGCAACCAAAGCACAGAAATGTGTAATATTAATGCCCTCCTTTCACATTTTTCTGACAGAGAAACTAAACTAAACGGTGATGTGATGAAGTAACTGGCAGAACCACTTAAGCTCCCGAAACAGCACAACAGAGATGGATACATGGAGACTTGGGGTAAGTTATGAGATTTCCCTAAGGCTGTACATCAGATCAATAGCGGAAGGAGGAGAAGAACCAGCGTTTGATGACTCCATTTGTGAACTTTATGCCCTGAATGCACTGATTCCCCTATAAATATCGCAGTCATCAGCAGAGATCCAATGGCTTTATAACATAATGGCAACCTACGTGGCAGCTGAACGCTTGTGGGCCTCATACTCCAGCTGAGCTTTCCAAAGATGAGTGCAATAACCTGGGGTATTATTCATGATCGCATCTCCCCTTGTGCTTCACCCTGGCAAATATTGCCACTTTTCAGATTGTACACGCTACACAGGGTGTAAACCAGTTGCATCTCTGTGATATCGCTGTGGACAGCAGCAATCTCAGTTGTAAATTAATTAGGTACCTTCTCAGCCCTGGTGTTTGTGGAAGTCACAGTTTATCCTCTGAAAATCTGGCAGGTTTTTTATTTTTGTGAAAGAGCCAGAACAGGAAGGCTTGGAAGAGATGCATCAGTGGGGACTTACAAAACGCTGCTGTGCCGTCCTTGGGTCCCAGCGAATTCTCACGAGGAAAGCCGAGTGTGCGGCAGCGACCTCGGCAGTACGCCCAGCCCCGGCATCAAGACCTGTAAAAACACAAAACAGCTTTTAAAACGTCTCTGTGCAACTTCAATGCCCTTGTCTGCCTTTCTGCATCATACATCTACCAAATGCTACGCTGATCCTGGAAATAACGTATGGATACCGCGGACCGACAGGGAAGCTACGCTGATGCTTATGGTGCGCAGTGAACGCTCATGCATTAAAGTACTGCTGCGTTACTAAAAACTGGCCCATTAACTTGAACGAGGACCGAAAACCAGAATTTATCCTGTCTCTTTGCCTTGGATGATAACATTTGTTAAAACATCTTTCACAACTAAAACACATGAAATAATTTTAATAGAAGGAAAAACGGAAACGGGAAGTATTATCCTCCTAACGCAACGAACTGACAGCTGCTGACGAGTATGCACCTGGGATTTGCCTGCATAACTGTAGACGTTTAAAGCGCCTGCAGAGCGCATTTCTTTCAGCCTTAGACACCTGTTTCATTATTCACCCCTGAAGGCGTCTATTTTTCTTCAATACCCAGAGAATTAATGTAGGGCAACTGTCTCAAGATTTAGACATTTAAACTTCTACTTGCTTAAGGCAGAGCATACGAATCCTAAAGCAAGAGCTGAAAATACTTTGGGAGCATTTTCTTAAAAGGTCCGATAATACTGGCTTTTGTAGAGGATTTGAATACTCCTTCACATGAGGCCGACAGTATTTTACAAACACTAGTTAACTACTTGAAACACAAAGAAATAGATGAGTATTATCCCCATTTTGAAGGTGAGGATACTGAGACACAGAGAGGTTGTGACTTGTCCAAGAATCCTTCAGTAGTCCCAGGCGTGGAACCCAAGTATCCCGACTCCCAAACTTTATTCTCAAAGCATCATACAAGACTCTTTCAACCATCACTTGTTAATAACAAAACAACTTGTACTTTTTGTTGTCTGAAGTTTTAATTAATACTATATGAGGGGGGACATCCTCGAACAGCTGAGCAGGCTGAAGGGAGCGATCCCAGTGTTGAAGCATAGTTAATTTAATCTCTCCAAGGCTCATCTAGCTGCCAGCACCTCTCTCATTTTGGAGCTTATCAGGGGACATCTATTAGAGGCTTCCGAAGGTCCAGTGTTGGAGAGGAAATGCATCCCGTCTGAATAAAAGTGGAGGATTTCACTTGCAAAATGGAAGTCATAAGAGAGATACGTAATTAGATAGATTAGATTTCTTACACCAGGATGGATTATGAATAACTAGGTAGAATTAATAGGGTCCTGTCAGTAGGAAACCAGTGTGATGGGTGAGTCAGATCCGTAGTTTCCCTCCTTAAATATGTATAAACACGGCTGGAAGAGTTAGGATCAGGCGCTATCATAAAACCAACAGGAATGAATATGCTTCTAGGCTTGCAAGGGACAGAATCAGTACAAGAAAGGCCATAAACTAGGCCAAAATCGATATCACAAAAGGGGGGATAGCTACATTTGAGACAGATGCATTCGTTTGCATGGCTTCTTATTCTTTTCCGTGGCTGTAAGACTGCTGAGACCTGAAAGATGGTGCAGCCATCCCGTGGAAGAAGGAAGCCCAGATGGGTAGGAGCGCTCTGTCAGGATGGCACGTGGGATCCGGGTGCTGCCAGACTTTGCAGCGAAGGTGAAATCCAGCAAGCTGAGTATGAGGGCACTGAACAATCTGCATGTTCGCAATCCAAAAAAACCTGAGAGGCTCGAAAGGGTGAGGCAGCAGTAATGCCGGGAAGAGAGAAGCAGCTGAGAAACCACGGAGGTGGGTTTCAGGTGGATGAAGACCATCTGAGCTGGAACGTGTCTCCCTTCCTGCAAACGGTGGAGCGCAGTGCGCATGTGCTGACAGCTGGTTGCTGCCTGTCTCAGCCAAACCGCTCTCCTAGCATCACTGACAGTGCTGACGACTGTCTCCACCACCTGTACGGAGAGCTTTAGACACCCAACATATGTGCAGACACMTAAATTTAAGTGTCTGCATCTGGAGCTGGTTCCCATTGCACTCACATGTGAGTGACAGTATGCAACGTGCCTTCATGAAAGGAAATGTTGCACTGTTAATGGTTCAACCAGAGGGCTATTTTTTTATTTTTATACCTATGTTAAGAATCCCTTTTTGAAAAATAAATAGGTAGATGTAAAGCTAACAGATGTCCCCTGATAAGCTCCAAAATGAGAGAGGTGCTGGTAGCTAGATGAGTTTGGAGAGGTTAAATGTAAAGCTACAGACCCCTATTCTAGATCTCTTTTGTTTTAAGATGATCAGCGCGCCTTAGCATGGAGTATTTGACATTTCTTCAACAGGAGGATGGGCACAGGAGGAGCTGTGGCAGAGCAGCTTGCTCTGTAGCAGCTATTCGGATCCGTGTCCTCACGCAGGCAGGCAATTAAGGAAGATAAGCAAGCGGAATGGCTAGGAAATAATGAGAATCCTCTAATGAATAACTACTGATAAAACCGTGATGGGAATGAGCAGAAATTTCCCCAAATACAGGGTCATGCACAGCTACAGCATCCCAGGAGCAAACGCTTCGGCATCAGTTCAGCGCTGCTACGCGCGGGGCGAGAAAGCAGGGCCGCTCCGTCCCTCCCTCCTCCCTGTGTTGTACCCTGCCGGAAGAATTTAATAAGAAAATTTAAGCTACCCCTCGGGCTGCAAGATCCGGGCTTTGGGAACAGGCTGAAGAGAGGGTCTTTGGCGTCTCCATACACTTTTCTGTGTCTGCAAGCCAGAATTTGCCTCCAAGTGAGATTCCGCTTTGGAAAAAGGCAGGTTAAGAGATTTTAGGGAAAATAACCAATAACAGATTGGATCATCATCAGCAAGAAACGGCAGTTCTGGAAAAGACCCACGACAGTCGTGAGAGGGGGCACCTACTCAGACAGAGCTTGCAGCACGACCGAACGGCGCCGACGGCGGATGCGGTTCGGGATCGCGTCAAGCCCACGTCCCCTGGCAAGGGCACGTCGTTGCCAAAACCGCCAGGGCTCATGCAGTTGCCTGCCTCAGTCAGCAGGTGACAGCCGGACACCGTGCTTGCAGGATCTGCTCTGCTATTGCTGGGAACACCAGGAGAACTACGGTGACTCCTCCGCTTGTGCGAGCCAACGCTGCTGCCGAAAAAGCCACCCCGCTCTTCGCCGGCTGCTGCTTCCCACCGCCCACCGTCTCCTCCTTCGCGCCAGCGCCAGTGTTCCTGCAGCCGTGCTGTAAGCTGCATCGGGAAACCCATTTGGGTGAAAACAGACTCTTCTCCTAGGTTTAGTCCGGATCAGTTCCCCGCACCGGCTCGACACCCTGTCCCACAGCACTCGCGTCGGGCGAAGGGAGGGAGCCCCCAAAGCCGAAACGACGGCTGGGGAGGGCGCGCGCGCCGCTGCCGCCCAGCGCCGGCTGCGTTTCGCCGGGGCGCACCTCGTTCCGGGGCGAAGCCGCTCCGTGAGCACGCCGAGCGGACACCGATCTTCGCTCGGATGCATCGATTTGTTACCCAGCAAGGGTCAGGGAAGGAAATCGCACACGTTTACTGGGCCTTAAAATAAACTCTCCCGTGACCCCACAGCGTGCAAGAGCGCGTTGCTCCGGGGGTCGCAGCAATTGCACTCCTCAGCTGGCATCGCATTTGTTTTTGCTGTAATAAAATTGTATACATCCTCTTCCTCCTGCGGCCTCGTGCACTTTCTCTCGCGCTCTTGTTCTCGCCTTTCCTTCATTTTACTGTGGCTATTCTCGTACTGCGACATTTTGCTCCCGACTTGACGTTTGTGCTTGGTTTACAGAAGGAGGGTGCAGGTCTTAATACATTACTCATTTTTATTATTTTTTTTAAGGTCTCTTTTCATCTTTTGTTTTTTCCTCCTTCAAGTTTCCTGCTTTAAGCTTTCTGGATGATTTCCTGACCTTGGTTAACATGCCCAGTTACTGTAAAATTCTACTTTTCACCTTCAGGGTTTTGCATAGCGTGCGTCTGGGTATTGCACGTTAATTTTAGGGCAAGAAGGAGTTTAAGTTCTTTTAACTGAGGATTTGTTTTCTTTTACAGAAAATGGCATGACATCTCTTTCTGATCTCATTCATACCGAATTTACGCTCCGAGGTAACTAAACGGGCATAAACTGAAATGAGAGAGGTTCAGACTGGACATTAGGAGAAACGTTTGCTCCGTGAGGACCATGAAGCATTGTGATAGCGGCTCAGAGAGGTTGCGCATCTTGTCCTAATGACAAAACTTCCCAGCTAAACTGGTCCCACATTCCCACAGCTCACACCTCTCCTGGTTTTTCTCTGCCAGGAGGCCACAGGGGTCACCAAAAAAGGATCATCGTTGGCGTTGACTTGTGTGAAGGCAGCGCCATACGACCCAGGCAAATCTGCACCTGAAAGCAGCTGAACGCAGCCATGCTTATATTTTTAAAGACAATTATTGGTTTAAGCGCAACCGAAAGAGCCATCGCCACAGATCTGTGAAATGAAAGTTTGAGTGGGTCTCCGAGATGTCTTCTGAAACACGCTTCGCGGCCACTGCGACGCGCGGCTCCCACCCGGACACGCAGGGGTTCACCTGCCCCGTGTCGCAGGAAGGGAAAACACAAGGTCTGATCCCTGACGGCTGGAAGAAGGGATCTTTTTTCAGTGCCAGTGTCTGAAATAAGACCTTTTAAAAGAGAGAGCTGCTTCTAACTCAGACGTAACTCACTTCTCTCGGGAGACTGATCCTTAAAAATCGTTCTGAATGGCAGATATTTGGCAGCAGAATGAAATGCCAGAGAGAGCAGCAATTTTTTACCGTACACACTGCTACTTTTCACATTTCTTTGCACAGACCCCAAACAGAAGAGTTTAAAATCCAAAGCACCTCAGAAATAACGCTGGACAGAGCAAAAATGGAGGAAGCCGAGAGCAGAAACTCAGGTGCGAAGAACTTTGCTCCACTGCCCCCGAGCATTGCCAGGCGTGCCATGAGTGCATGCTTACATACTCATACCATTAAGTTAAGCTTAACTTAACTGCTCCTGTCTTGCAGGTTGTGCTCATACCATTAAGTTAAGCTTAACTAAACTGCTCCTGTCTTGCAGGTTGTGCTCATCTGATTAATCCTGCTGATGCAGAAACATCAGCTGCCTGCACCGCGATTGCCGGAGCGGTGTAACCTCGCACGGTGTCCACAGCGGGCAGCAGTTGGCCTGGCCCTTGCACGACCACGGACGTGCAGCTTGACTTCTCTGTGCCTCCGTTTTCCTGCAGGTAAAACGCATCCCGACCGCTTGGTAAAATATTTCGAGATCTATTGACCATACGCACCCATGCCACCTTCTTCTTCCTCCGTTGTATTAAATCTAAAGTGCCGATTCCCCCCAAGATATGAAAGAGAGAGTCAAGAAACCCCAGGTTTGCTTGAAAAGAGCATCTCTAAAGGATGCACAGCAGCAGGTCTGACCTCGGCATGTCGGAGGCGCCGAACAACCTGCCGGCCCAACTTCTGCTCCCATCTCTCGAGTCAGAGCTTGCGTGAAAACACCCTGGGGAGTGACAGCTCTGGGGCAGTTTGAGGCTTAGCGCTACGTATAATTTGTACCGGGGAGTTTGGGTCAGGTAGCCAAGACTCAAGTTATTTAACGTGACAGATGAGGTTTGGTCTTCCAGGGGATCSTCCTTAAAAAAAAAAAGCCCGTGAAAAGTATTTATAACCAGGACTATTTTGGCAAGACGGGGTTAGGGACTGGTTGTGTGTGAAGCTGTGCAGGTTGACCAGGGGAAAGGTGAGCTCGGGCAGGGGGGAACCGGCAAGYGGCCGGGGGAAAACCGGAGACGAGAGCATCTTCACCGGGTCGATGACTGCCAGAGCGGCGCGTCCCAGCCCCACGAGCGGAAAACGACCGCAGCGGCGGCTCCCGGGCGGCACGGGGAGCCGAGCCGCTCGCCACGTCGACTCCGAGACGGGCCAAGGGACGACCTTGCTGCTGAGAGAAGCAAAAACCAGCCCCGAAACGCCCATCGGCTCTGACCCGTCTCCCCAGGCGCAGCCAGAAACTTCCTTAACGACTTCCCGATCGCGCCCCGCTCTGCGCGCAGCCCGACACCTGCGTTTCCTTGTTTGCCTTCCCGTCTATCACAGCCCCAGCGATGAAACTTGGAGTCGATGAATATATCCGGGGGGGCAGGAACGGCTCTGGCTATGAGTCACAAGCCACCAGGATCCTGCCTGAAGGAGACGGCTCGAGCGATTCCCTCCCAGCGCCCTCAGGGAAAGGTTTATTACCCCATAACCCCTAGTGAAAACGTACATTTTTCAAAGATACCTTCTGGATTGGTGGCCGGTAGCTGCCGCGCTTGAGCAACGCTGGTGTCCTGCACAGGGTGGCCCAATTCGGCCAACATGGGGTGTCACGCAGACACCCGTGGGCAGCAGCGGCTGGTACAACAGCAAAAACAAACCCACAGCTTGAGGCCTCCCCAAAATCACCTCCTCGTGCCCCAAAGCAGGAGACATCTCCGTCCCTGGAAGTGTTGGATCCCCAGCAGGGATTTTGCTTAAAAGCTCGGGGACGCGTGGGGAGGGGACCGCTGTGCTCAGGGCTGCGGGGCTCAGCCCGGGCCGCGGCTTTGGCTCCTGCAACGGCGTCACCTCGCCGCGACATCGCGGCTGTGCCAAAGTCAACAGGAATTTTGTCACGGGCTTCGCCTCCGGGACCCTTTAGCCCTTCGCGGAGAGATGCCGCCGCCGGCGCCCCCCCTTCGCAGGCACCTGCTTCGCAGCTTCTACCTTCGTCCTCCCCTTCCCCTTCCTGCTATTAAGCCGCGACTTACATTAGCTTTAAAGCTTCCCCCGGGGAGTCACGTCCTGCCCGGTGCCAAAAAACTGGGCCTGCCGCCGTCAGAACCGGTGAGCCGAGCCGTTCGGCGAACGCCGGTGACGTGCTTTACGCCGCCCAGGGGAAAAGGCCCGTCACCACGTAACGGAGAGAAAGCGGTGCTACAGGAACCCTCAAAAACCATCAGGCCCCGACATGAGGATAAAACCCGCGCCGTTTATGGCCCCCTTCCATAAAAATTCCTCCGCATCCGCCCTGCTTCAAAAGCAGGATATTCACAGTAAATACCCCAGCTACGCAACCRCGCTGATTTTTGGCATCTTATTTACGAGGAGCCCGGACCCGTCACACGCAATTTTCCCCATCTTACGCACGCGAGCCAAAACGGAAGAGCGTTCGGCTGTGATGTCCGGCAAGAACTCGATGCTTAATCGTTAAAAAAAAAGGAATTAACTTGATAGACGCGCAACGTCGGTGCAAAACCCCAGACCCTCCCGCCAGCTGCCTTCGATTACCCCGGCGGCCACCGGGAAGCTCTCGCGAAGCCCGAGCCGAGCCGAGCTGGAGGCCGCTCCGTGGAGCCGCGCCAGCGGAGCCCTTTGCGGAAATTGGCTGCGTGCGCTCAAACACGAGCTGCCGCAACAACCCGGTGCGTTTGATGGTGTTTTTCTTCCCAGGCGATATTAGCTTTATAAAGCCGTCGTAACATCCACTCCTTTTCATCGCCAACCTAAGCAAACAAAGCAAAGCGCCTTCGCTTTCTTGCAAATACCCTTAGAGAAGGGCTGCGTGTTTCGTGCCGTTGTCAGGCGACGGCTAAATTACCTGCGAATACAAAGGGTAGGTTACCGGTAAGGCAGATTTTCGATAAAAAAAACACGAGTTTATTAACGTCCTTGGTTGCTCTATAAACATCGGATGCGYGTCGCACTGCGGCTTTCACGCGCTTAATCTCGCTCGATAACTCGGAGCGACCGCACTCTGGGAACTAAACCCTTAAAGTTTGCTTAGCTTTTTAATGGTTGACTCATTAGCGGCCTGACGAGACTTGCCCGTTTTCGGGATTTTGTAATAATAATAATAATATAAAAAATATAAAAAAAGGGCAACGCGCGGCGGCAAAACGCGTTCTGGCAGGGATTTATTTAGGATACTCGGCGTTTTTACGACCTTGAGATGCCGCCCCCGGTTCCTCCTCCTTACCGGCATTTCTCGCAGGTCCGTCGTCGTCGCCGGCGGCTGCTTGCGCACGGGTTTTTTGGGGTGAGGTTAGGGGAGCTGGCGCGAGCGGGGCTGGTTTTAGACGAGGAAACAGCGATAACGAGTACTTTTGTGTGCTGCTTTCTAACGCTGCATAGGAAGGGCGCAGTTAGCCATCCCCAAACCCCGTCCCCAGACCTATCCTCATCCCCTAAATCCACCTCCCCAGGCCCTAATCCCCTGTCCTCATCCCCGGGCTCCATCCCTAATCCCCTGTCCCTACCTCAGGGCCCCCCTCTGCCTCCCTAATCCACCATCCCCGGGCTCCGTCCCCAGGCAGCATCCCCTTACCCCTAATCCCCAACCCCCGGCTCTGTCCCCCTCTCCCTAATCCCCCATCTCCAAATCCCATGTCCCAGCCCTAAACTCCCACGTGCAGGCCCCATCCCTAATCCCCCGGCCCCCAACCCCATCCCCTGCCCTAATCCCCCATCCCCAAATCCTGTGTCCTGGCCCTAATCCTCCATCGCCAAATCCCGTGTCCCAGTCCTAAAGCCCCGGGTCCAGGCCCCCATCCCTAATCCCCCGGCCCCCAATCCCATGTCCTGGCCCTAATCCCCCAGCTCCATATCCCATCCCCTGTCCCTAATCTCCCAGCGCCCAATCCCGTGTCCTGGCCCTAATCCCCCGGCCCCCAAATCATGTGTCCCATCCCTAATCCCCCATCCCCAAATCCCATGTCCTGGCCCTAAACCCTCGTGTCCAGGCCCCATCCCTAATCCCCCAGGCCCCAATCCCGTGTCCTGGCCCTAAACTCCCATGTCCAGGCTCCCGGTCCTAATCCCCCATCCCCAAATGCCATGTCCCAGCCTTAAACCCCTGGGTCCAGGCCCCAGCCCTAATCCCCCAGCCCCCAATCCCGTGTCCCATCTGCAACCCCCCATCCCCCAATCCCATGTCCCAGCCCTAAACCCCCAGGTCTAGGCCCCATCCCTAATCCCCCAGCCCCTAATCCGCCCACCCATCCCTAATCTCCCATCCCCCAATCCCGTGTCCTGGCCCTAAACCCCTGGGTCCAGCCCCACATCCCTAATCCGCCAGCCCCAAATCCCATGTCCCATCTGCAACCCCCCACCCCCCAATCCCGTGTCCCAGCCCTAAATCCCCGGATCCAGGCCCCATCCCTAATCCCCCAGCCCCTAATCCCATCCCCAAATCCRGTGTCCCGCCCCTAAACTCCCRGGTCCAGGCCCCATCCCTAATYTCCCATCCCCAAATCCCATGACCCATCTCTAATCTCCCAGCCCCCAATCCTGTGTCCTGGCCCTAAACCCTTGGGTCCAGGCCCCATCCCTAATCCCCCAGCCCCCAATCCCAAATCCTGGCCCTAAA
>NW_020450758.1:592869-595370 GCF_003343035.1 Apteryx rowi | reverse complement strand
GGGGGGGGGGAAACACACGGAGAGAGGCCGGGATCCCAGGCCCTGCAGCCTGGCCTGGGGYTTGCACCCAGTCCCAGGGCCCTGCACCCTGACCCGGAGCGGGCACCCATTCCCGGAAGCCTTGCACCCTAACCTGGGGTTTGCACTCAGTCCTGGAGCCCTGCGCCCTTCCCCGGGTGCCCTGCTGCCTGCTTCCAGGTCCTGGRCCGAGCCCTGCACCCCAGGGCYCCCATTGCACCCGCAGCCCCGGACCCTGCACCCCAGGGCCCCCGCTGCACCCGCAGCCCCGGACCCTGCACCCCAGGGCCCCCATTGCACCCTCAGCTCCAGCTTACGTGTTCCCCTGGCCGAAGCGGGTGCCGCCGCGCGGGTGCTGACGGGCGGCCGCCGCCTCCGCAGGGGTGCACTGCGGCAACTACATCACGTCGCACGGGCTGGCGCTCAACTGCTGCACGGACCTGACGTGGTTCGAGCACATCGTGCCCTGCGGCCTGGAGGGCAAAGGCGTCACGTCGCTGAGCCGCGAGCTGGGCAGGCACGTGGCCGTCGCCGACGTCCTCGAGCCCTTTCTCGACTCCTTCCAGGAGGTCTTCGATTGCACCCTGGTCTTYGCCGAGGAGCCGGCGCTCTAGCCGGGGTGCTCGCGGCGCGGTGCTGGCCCGTCCCGGCTTGCCGAACCCCGGCGATGAGGCCGTCGCCTTCTCGCAAGCGTGCGAGGAGCCGGGTGCCTTCACGTAGACGTTGCGCTTGAACGGCGGCGCGGTGACTCTGCTCCCGCGGAGACCTGGTGTCACCGTGCGATGCTCCCGCTTTGCAGGGTCGCTGCTTCCTTGCGCCCGTGGCGACTGCGGGGCCTGATGGTGCGGGAACAGCTCCGGGACTGGAAATAAATGGGGACGGCTGTTGCCGAAACATCCCGCGGCTGCTCCCCTTCCTCCCCGTCCCTCTTCCTCAAGCGTCCTTCGCCATGCGCGTAGGCAGGTTGTACATAAAGAGAGTTGCTGGGATCTTCTGCCGCTGTCGTGCTCCGTTATTTACCCCCGGGGCCGGGAGCCAAGGCGTTACGAATAGCAGCTTATTCTGGCTCTGCCCGCCGGAGAATCCTGGCAGCCTCGCCGGAACACGAAGGATCCTCGCGGCGGGGCCTGAAAAATGGTCAGCCGGCATCGGAGCTGCCCGGTCCCTGCTTTGGGCGCTCGCTCGCTTGCGCCGCTTCCGCCCTCCGCGCTCCGGTTGGGGCTGCGGTTTCCCGAACCCCTTCGGCCTCAGGTGACCGCCTCCGGACCCACAGCCAAAGGGAATCGCAGCTGGAGCGGCCCGGTGCCGCAGCCGCTCCGGGAGGGCTCAACGGCGTCGCTTTGCAAAGGGCCCGTGTCCAACAAATTGCCGGGGCTGCTCCCGCTTCCGCGATGCAGCYGGGGATTTGCGTGACCCCCCCGGGGGCGGCGGCGCTGGGAAAGGGCTGGCTGCGGCCGCAGCGCTCCAGGGTTTTTTTTTTTAGGCGGCCGGCAGCGTTTCCCAGAGCTGTCGGATGCTGCCGGCCAGGCGGGAGCCCCGGGCAGGCTGCAAGGGACAGGAAAGTGGGAGCAGGGGGGTGAGCGGGACCCCGGGGGTGGGTGCAGGACCACCCGTGGTGGGTGCGTGACCCCCGAGGAGAGTGCAGGACCCTGGAGCGGGATTGGGACCCCCCGGGGGAGGGAGTGGGACCCCCGAGGAGGGTGCGGGACCCCTTGGGGTGAGTGTAGGACCCCAGGGTGGGATGGAGACACCCCCCGTGGTGGGCGCGGGACCCCCGAGGGGGGTGCGGGACCCCCCCCCCAGGGAGACAGTGGGACCTTGGGGCAGGTGCAGGACCCCAGGGTGGGATCGGGACCCCCCAGGGGAGGCAGTGGGACCCCTTGGGGTGAGTGCAGGACCCCAGGGTGGGATGCGGACCCCCCCCACAGGTGGGCGTGGGACCCCTGGGGAGGGTGCGGGACCCCCACAGGTGGGTGTGGGACCTGTGGGGAGAGTGTGAGACCCCCGGGGGAGAAAGCGGGACCCCCGTGGGGTGGCTGCGGGAACCCCCGGGGTGGGAGCGGGACCTCCCTGGGGCAGGTGTGGGACCCCCGGGGTGGGTGCGGGACCCCCCTGGGTGGGTGCAAGACCCCTTGGGGCAAGTGCGGGACCCTGGAGCAGGATGGGGACCCCCCGTGGTGGGCGTGGGACCCCCGGGGAGGGTGTGGGACCCCCGTGGGGTGGGCGTGGGACCCCCGGGGGAGGAAGCGGGACCCCCTGGGTGGGTGCGGGACCCCTCGGGGCGAGTGCGGGACCCCTTGGGGCAGGATTGGGACCCTCCCCCGGGGGAAGTTGCGGGACCCCCGAGGAGGGTGCGGGCAGCGGCGGCAGCGGCGGCAGCGGCGGCGGCAGCGGCTCGGCCCCGCCAAGGGGAGGAGGCAGCGCGGCCCTGCCCCGCCGAGGGCCGAGCCGGGAGCCGGGAGCCCCGGGCGCCCCGTCGCGAT
>NW_020450758.1:583452-592641 GCF_003343035.1 Apteryx rowi | reverse complement strand
GCGAAGGGGTCGGCAGAGCGGCCAGGTCCGTGCGCGGGTCCTGCTCGGCCCCTTCCTCCTCCTCCTCCTCCTCCCCGTCGCACCCTGGGCCCCGACGGACGTCCCATCCTTGGGATGCCCGGGAAGAGTCTCCGGGATGGATGCTTATTCCTGCCCGGCTGGCGCACGTGTCCGTCGGAGGCTGCTCGGCGCTCGCCCGTGCCGRAACGGGTTGTTAAGCCGAGCTGCCTCCGAAGTGGCTTCGTTAAAAGGCGTCGAATGCTCTCGCTCCCGATTCGAGCGGATTTAACTCGGTTTAGGACCGTCCGTGCGGGAAAGGAAGGGAGCGACGCCGAGCTGGGGCTCCTTGCCGCCGCGGGGTGGGGGGGTCTCTGCGGTGGGGGGCTTTACCCCGTGCCGTGGTGCCGGACACCCCCGCACCTTCCCGCAGCCTGGGGACCCCAAAACCTCCGGGGACTTTATCCCCTCGGTGGAAGGACCGAAATCCGAGGAAGGGGCTGCTGCAAACCCGCCCTGCTCCTGGCTTGGTGTTGCATTGCAGGAGGTGCTGGAAGGACCCGTTTTGGGGGATCYGTAGGGTCCTTCTTCCCGCAGGCTCGGCGAGGCCATGGAAGCGGGCAACGGCACGGCGACGTGGCACCGGAGCCTGCACGCGGTGCTGCGGGCCCTGAACCAGACGCTGCAGGGGGGGCGCGACGCCGGCGGCCGCCCCGGCCGCGACGACAACGCCTACATGTACATCCTCTTCGTCATGACGCTCTTCGCCGCCACCGTGGGCAGCCTCATCCTCGGCTACACCCGCTCGCGCAAAGTGGACAAGCGGAGCGACCCCTACCACGTCTACATCAAGAACCGCGTGTCCATGATCTGAGCCGGGGCGGCACGGCGTTCCCGGGCGCCGCCGTCGAGCCCGGCCCCAGAGCCGYGCGGGAAAAGGCGCCGCGTTCCCGCGGAGGGGACGGATGGGGACCGGGGCTCGACCTGCCTGGGGGGTGGTTTAAAGCGGGAAAAGGCGCCGTCGCTCCGCTCGGACCGGCCAGCGCTGCATCCGAAGGACGCTGTGGGCTTCGCGATACCCCGTAGCTGTAGAGCYGGGCTGGGCCCTGCTTTTCCCACCGGGAATTAAAGGAGGGGGTGTTTTCCGGAGGTCTCGGCTCTGCTTCTTCTCCGAGYGGGGCAGCTGGTGCGGTTCGGCACCTTGGGATGTTTCAGCCCATCCGGGGACTGGGTGCCCCACAGTGCCCAGCGCTTCGGTGCCCGGTGGCATCCCTCATCCCGGCCCCTGAGCCCGGGATCGCCCTTCGGAGCAAGATGCGGGCAGCTGAGCACCGCAGCGAGCCCCCCGGCTGCCGGAGCCTGTTCCTCCCTGGCGCTGGTCCCGAGCATCGCCGAAGCCACCGGCCTGGCCGGAGGCGTCCTGCCCCGCGTCCCCCCAAGTCCTGGCGGTCCCGGCACGGTGATGTCGGAGTCCTTCCTGCTTCCTTCCTGCGGCGTGCTGCCGGCTGTAGCTTTGCCCTTTTGTACCACAGGTCTCCGGCGTGTTTTCCACGGCGGCGAGCRCGGCGCGGAGGACGGGAAGGGGACGTTCTCGGGCTCCGCCGGGCTCCTTGGCTTCGTTGCCGCTATTAAACCGGACGGCTTTGGCCCTGAGGCCGATTGGCAAGGAACGGCTCCCGGGCAGGCCGTGAAAACACCCTTATCCTTCAAAACAGGCTGCGAGAAACCTGCCGACGCCGGGCCGGACCCGGAGCTGGCCCCAGCGCCGCTTCGCCCGCTAATAAGGTCATAATTAACGCCTTTAAGTGCAGCAGGGTTTGCACGAGCCCCGAGCGGAGCCAAGCCATAACCCAAAACATCATAGCGGAGGCGAAGGTATTTTGGGTAGGGCTGGAAATGTCCGGCACTGCAGGAAAAGGGATGACGGGAGCTTGGCAAGGAACCCAGGGGGTCCCCAAGCTCTTGGCCAAGTCAGAGGGGGGAGGTTGGGGAGGTCCTCGGGGGGCTGCCCGYGTTGGGCTGAATCCCGGCGGTTTCGGGTCCGGGGTTTCCCCGGACGGCCGCTGCCGACGGCCCCGTCACCGGAGCGGAAGGGCAGCCAGCCAGGGAGGCTTCGCCCTGTTTGCCTGGCGGTTGCGGTGGTGGGAAAAGAAAATAAACCCCTGTGGGAGCTTTATCTGCAAATAAAGCGGAGAAGCCAGGTCGGGCTGGGCACCTTCCTCCTCCTCGAGGCGTTTCCGTGATCCCTGGGCTCCGCTTTTCTCCACCTCCGGGGCGCTTGCCCTCCTTTTGCCTCGAGTCGCAAAAACGCTGCCGGAAGACCCTGCGAGGGGGAAAAACGCCGCCGCCAGGAAAGCACCCTGCAGCCAGCGTCGTCCCCTCCGATTTCTTCTCCAGGGACCCCACGAGTCCCCTCGGAGCGGTGGCCCCAGCCGGGCTGGGTGACAAGGTGCCAGTGCCACCTGGCGGCAGCTGCCGTGGGGACCCGGCGCCCGGAGCACCTGCTCCTCACCCGGGGGGCTGCTTTAGGCGCTAATCCAGGAGCTYGGGGATTTCTCCCGCAGCCGGGAACGAATCCCTAAATCAAACCGTGCGGATCTCCCGACCGTCGCGGGCGTTTTCGTGCTGAATAACGTGACCTGGCCTGAAAAGAGCCACTTAAAACGGGGCCGCGACCCCGAGCGCGCTCTGCAAGAGCCGTCCCCACGCGTGCGAGCGAGCGAGCTTGGACTCGTGCAATGGTTTTTTATCTGCAACCAGCTTAATGCGAGCTTCAAAACGGGTGGGAAAGACTCCGGGGGATGGAGCTGGGCTAGGGAAAAAAAAAAAAACAGAGCTCACGGGAGGCTGATTTATCTCGGGTTTTTGCTTCTGGGCATGCAGCAGCGAAGCAGGGGTAAGACCACGCACGCGGCGGCGCGCCTGGACCTAGAGGAGGGCGCTGAGACGTCGTCTCTGTGGGAATCAGGGCTGACCTTGCCTTAACGGGAGCAGCGAGCGCGGCGATACGGCCGTCGGGGAGACGGGCGAGCGGCGGCTCGTTCCAGGAAATGTTTTGATCCTCGGCGTCTCGATAAGAAACGCGCAAGGTTGAACAGTAGTAGCACGGTCCCTGATAAGCGATGGGATCTGCAAGCGATGGCAGCCGAGGCCGGAAAACGGTGTGTCAGGGGATAGGGGCCGTAGCCGGTTTGGGAGGCTGAGCATGCGCCGGTCTGATAGCCTTCTGCGATGGGATGACTGGCTGGGTAGATGAGGGGGAGCAGTGGATGTTGTGTGCCTTGACTTCAGCAAGGCTTTYGACACTGTCTCCCAKARCATCCTCATAGACAAGCTCAGGGAGTGWGGGCTAGATGARKGGAYRGKGAGGTGGMTTGAGAAGTGGCTGAATGGCAGAGCTCAGAGGGTTGTGMTCAGWGGCRCAGAGTCTAGTTGGAGGCCTGTAGCTAGCGGTGTCCCCCAGGGGTCAGYACTGGGYMCARTMTTGTTCARCTTYTTCATCARTGACCTGGAKGAAGGSACAGAGTGCACCCTCAGCAAGTTTGCTGAYGATRCCAAACTGGGAGGAGTGGCTGATACCCCAGAGGGCTGTGCTGCCATTSAGAGAGACCTGGACAGGCTGGAGAGGTGGGCGGAGAGGAACCTCMTGAAGTTCAACAAAGGCAAGTGCAGGGTCCTGCACCTGGGGAGGAATAACCCCATGCACCAGTAGAGGCTGGGGGTTGACCTGCTGGAAAGCAGCTCTGCGGAGAAGGACCTGGGAGTGCTGGTGGACACCAAGTTGAGCATGACCCAGCAATGTGGCCTTGTGGCCAAGAAGGCCAATGGTATCCTGGGGTGCATCAGGAAGAGTGTTGCCAGCAGGTGGAGGGAGGTGATCCTGCCCCTCTCCTCAGCCCTGCTGAGGCCACATCTGGAGTCCTGTGTCCAGTTCTGGCTCCCCAGTCCAAGAGGGATGTGGCACTACTGGAGCAAGTCCAGCGAAGGGCTACAAAGATGATTAGGGGACTGGAGCATCTCTCCTATGAGGAAAGGCTGAGAGAGCTGGGCCTGTTTAGCCTGGAGAAGAGAAGGCTGAGAGGGGATCTTATCAACGTGTACAAGTATCTGAAGGGAGGGTGTCGAGAGGATGGGACCAGACTCTTTTCAGTGGTGCCGAGGGACAGGACGCGAGGCAACGGGCACAAACTGAAACACAGACATTTCCATCTGAACATGAGGAAAAACTTTTTCACTGTGAGGGTGACAGAGCACTGGACCAGGTTGCCCAGAGAGGTGGTGGAGTCTCCTTCCTTGGAGATATTCAAAACCCTCCTGGACGCGATGCTGTGCAGCGTGCTCTAGGTGACCCTGGTTGAGCAGGGGTGTTGGACTAGATGATCTCCAGAGGTCCCTTCCAACCTCAACCATTCTGTGATTCCTTGAGTGTCCCTGCACTGCAGCGGTCAGACACCAGAWGAGCATCCCCTGCACTGCAGTATTTGGACACCGGACGAGCATCCCCTGCACCACAGTGGGAGTTCCCCCGTGCTTTCCTGGGGTAACTCTCCACTTCCCCAGGACCCGCTCGGCCTCCACGCCAGCAGTGGCTGCTCATTTTGCTCCCAGCACCGGTTGCAGCCCCTGCACTCTGAGCCAAGCGTTGCAGCACTGCGTGGCTGTTCAGCTTGGTGCATCAACATCACGGGGCAATGCTCATTTGCTAATTAAACGACTACTAGCTATTAAGGGACCTGCCGAGCTCTCTTTGTCCCTTGCATAAATCTATCAGGAAAAGGTCCAAAGTGCGGGGTGGAAAAGCTGGGGTGGCTGAAAGCGGTTTGTACATCAGTGGCGATCGTTACCCACAAGAAACAGGACCCAAAGCCGTAACGGTGCTGGGCCACGCCACGTGCAGCCCTCCGGAGCTGGCGTCCTATGGAAACGCGAGCGGTTTTCAGCAGTGACATTACTTATTTATTATTGCCCATCTTCGTCTGGAGCGAGAGCAGAGGTAACTCGATCAGCCCTTCTCAGAGACAGCGGGTTGGTCATTGCCTGTGTTGCCTTAAAGCGATTTTCTGGGACGAGATGAGGTCATCATCATGGGAACAGGGCTGCTTCTGGACACACAAGCTCTTTCTTCAGGTCGGAAAACCTACAGTGTCCAAAACACACCCATTTCTTCTAAATATATCAGTTCATCGAACCAAAGGCACAGCCCGTCCCTGCAAACCTTGCTCTGCCGATGCTCCTGCGGCGTCACGGCTGGAATGACACCGTTGCTCAGAGTAAGGTTAGGAACAGAAGTGATTTAAACCAAAAAAAGAAAAAACCCATGAGGAAGCTCTACAGGCCAGCGAGGTGCTGGGATCAGCTGCCTGGGGAGCGGGGGGGACTCCTCTCGCGGGAGGTTTTTAGGAGCAGGCGAAGCAGGTATCTCCATCCGGGAGAAGAGGAAGGGCCACCTGGGGCCAGCCCAGGTGAGGAAGGATATGCAGGTGCTGGTGATAAGCGATAAGGACATTATCAGGGAACCGGTCATAAAAATAACCCTTTGGACAGTGCAATTGTGGGTCAATTCAGTTCAGCTTGGCTGCCATATACATATGTACGAGAAACTGCCGCGCTGGGTAGGAAAAAGCAATACTTCTTCATAAAGACCAAGGCACCATCAGGTAATCAGAAAATCCCAGACGTCCAGGATCTCGAGCTCTCCTCCGTACAGAAGGTTTTCAGTGCAAATTTTCTCAGTTCTCCATAATTTACCCCGCGCTTCAGGGTTGGTTGAAGGGATAAAAGGGGGTGAAAAGCRTTTCGCCCGATCCTCGCGCCTTTCTTGCTCTCCCATCAGGGGAAACGAGCCCATCACATCTCTTTTCCGCATGTGGACGTGGCCGGGCGGTCAACTGCTCAGCAGAGCACGCGTGTGGGCTATTAATACCTAGCGGGAAGGATTAAAAACAACCAGGTCTGCGTTAAGGTTGCCGGTTTGTAAAGGACAGGCTTTGATACGCGGCTCACCCCGGTGAAAGCCCGGCACACTAACCCACTGCGCTGCTTAGCCCTCCATAAATGTTATTACCCCCGTGCGCAGCAGCTGATTAAACCCCAGATTAAGTGCTTAGTCACGGGAGCCTCTAAAACGCATTTTAGCGCAAACGATGAGGATGCCGAGAGGTGACGAGCCCCAATTCCCTGGCGCTGGGTAAATAAATGATAAAACAAAAGCGATGCTGCTGAGGCAGGACGTAAAAATTGCGGGTTCATCTCGCGTGACCCTGCTTGCTGCAGAAACCAGAAGGGCAGAAAAACGACCGGGAATATCATGGGAGCCCTGGGCTGTTTGCAGACGATCCGGAATAAACCGTCATGGAAACCTGGGCTGTAACTGAGCCGTACCGACGCGGCTTGGTCCTGAGCCTCTCCGATGCAGAGGTGGGCAGCTCGGTGTAAACACCRGAGTCAATCCCGTTTATCCCGGACGAGGATTTGGCATGCGGTATTGCTTTGCTGGAGGACGCTTACATGGCTATCCAGCTGGTTTTTATTTGCGATGTAGTGTGATATCGCCGAGCGTTTTGCCATTCTTCCATGGAAAAATGTTAAATGCATTTAATGTAATTTAATGTGAAAAAGGTGCGTCGTTGTTCAGGGTGCAATACTGAGACGCTGCAAACTCAGCCCTGCTGGGCAGACAGGCCATGCGCAACCCCACCAAGGGGCACGGATTCGTTCTCTACCACTGCGCCGTATAACTGCAAATCCCAAGCCGGGGCTGCGCGTCATTAGCAAATCGCTATTAACTTCCATTATTTTGTCTGCATGAGAAGAAAACATTCATCCTGGGGGCACAAACAGCTCTCTGCCATTGCAGAGATCAGCTTTCCTAACTCTTCTTAGCTCTTAAATACACCAGACTTAGTTGTCATCTCAAGTACATGCCATCTCAACGCATCAAATCCCTGCAAGTGCTCTCTAAGCCATATCACCCATAATCTTTTTACGTGATTGCCCTGCTTTGGAGTTGCTCCGGCTGCCTGTCGTCTGTTTTACGCAACGTAATGTCTCCAAGTTAGCTAACCAAAGTCCTCTCACGAGGAAATATTGGAAATTAGTCACTTTTTGACTTTGGGGGCATTTGCGAGCGCCTGTGAAGAAGTTTCAGACCCTCCAGGCTGTGGTTATTCCTGGGGAAGCTGTTTCTGAACTAAGCAGCAAACACGTTTATCTTCTGTGAGGGTGTTTTATCTACAAATGACAGTCTGTTCTTCAAGGAAATTATCATCAAGGAATGTTGATATCTAAGGGATTGACAGTTCTCCTATCAGGATATCTGTGATGAAGGGCAAATCCTGTTTTTAGTTGCGAGCATTGATAATCCCAGGTGTGGGCACTGCTGTCACCGTCCAGCGTGAAACTGTTTAATGAGGCTCAAGCTTTCAAGTGCAAAAACTTCGGCCTGTTTACACTGACGGGAGAAAAATCACCGTTAGGAATAATTTAAAATGTTCATTAAGGCGCATAGGAAAAGGAAAAAAAAAAAGAGACAAAAATCAAACCAATCGAAATATGAAGTTTAATTTTAACAGCATGCCTTATTGCCTTTCCAACTACTTGCAGGGCTTTTGTCAGGAAACACTTCTGTTTGGCGAGCTCTGAAAAGGTATTTTAAAGCAGGTATTTTCTTGTTAAAAGGGAAAATGAGGCAGGGCCCCCTTCCTGCTGACACGCAGCCTCGCTTGCTCTCCTAGCACCACCGCCGACGGAGGGGTCCCCAAAATGGCCTAGGGACGGAGCATCCCACCCACGGACGATTTGATTCATCTCTCCTGCCTGATTTCCTCTCAGTGGCTTTATCAGTGTCCGGATCCTTATTCTTCTTCCATGTCAGAAACAATCTGCAGGGAGTGATGATAGGAGACTATTCCCATTTATTTCCTTTTTCTTGTCTTTATCTTCTGCTGACCTTTATCAGCAATTTGGTGTAACGGGCCGGTGGAAAGGTTCATCTCCTCCCACCGGCTCAAGTCCTTGGGTCTCGAGAAGGATTTTTTCGTGCCTGCAGCCAGGAAACCGGTCCCTGCAAGCCATTGGCGTGAGATCTCGGAAGAGGAGAGGGTGCGAAAACGAGATTTTTTTAAGCTTCATGTGACAGATCGCTCCCTTCTATAATTTGCACTTCCCAACAAATCGCTTCGCTAAAACCCTGGTTAAACCCCAAACTGCCTCCCTCTCGTATCAGCCGTCTCCCGCATCTTTCCCACCCCTCCGTCGCTGTGTTTCGCGTCTCTGGGGGCTGCCGGCTCCGGAGCAGCCATCCCTTCCCCCTCGGATGCAGGGATGAGCGCATCCCACCGCAGTGCCGGCCCGTCGCTATGGCAACCCGAGGATGTGCCACAGAGACCAGACGTCGGGATCCCCCCCTCTCCCCGGGGGCCTGCTGCGGCGGGAGAGCCTGGATGAGCTCACGGGGACGGGAAATTAAATTAGGACGGAGGCAGGGGGTGAACGCAGAGAGCGAGGGGGGRCGGTTTCCCTTCTAATCGAATTGGCGCTGAGGCCTGGGAGCACGTTTGAAGGCGGGTTTGTTCCCCAGGGCTGTTTCCATTAGCACAGCGTCCACCTCAGGCGCGGGCGCGACCAGGCCGGTTTGGAGGCCTCGCTCATGGGTGAAACCGGGAGGTTTTACGTTTTCTTCCTGTCCTCTTGGGGGTCCTCTCTCCCTCAGCCACGATGCTCCCCAGGCCTCCTGCGCCCCCCAAAATACAGCGCATGGGTGGTGCGACGGCCACTGGCACCACGAGGGCTGCCACGGGGAGGCCGGGTTGGGGGGTGCAGGAAGGGGTTATGTGATGGGAGAAGCTGGGACACCCTGAGGCAGGGCTGCGGGAGGGAGGTAGACCTTCTGCCCCTCCTCGGCCCTGGCGGCTTCCCCTCACAGGCGAGGGGGCGCCCGCAAGGGCTGCCGGGAGTTGTAGTCTCGCCCCACCGCCGCGCCACGCTCCCTTCTGCGACCCGCGGGCGGCGGGCCGACTACACTTCCCAGCATGCACCGCCGCGCGCCTGGCCTCGGGCGAGCCGGCGCCGGGGGCTGGGTGGGCGCGCCGCGAGGGGGCCCCCCGAGGGGGCGGAGCTCCGCGCGAAGTCTCCCCGCCCGCCCCGGGGAGGGGGCGTGGCCAGGGCGCCGGTGCCGCGATTGGCGAGGCCGGG
>NW_020450758.1:535868-583081 GCF_003343035.1 Apteryx rowi | reverse complement strand
GCACCGGCGACGCGCAGCTCGACAAGGCGGTGTGGCAGTGGCTGAGCTGGGACAAGGTGGGTGTGCGGCGGCGGCGGGGCCCGGGGGGGGGCGGGCGCCGCCGGTGGGGTATCCTCATCGCTCCCATCGCCTCTGCCCTCTCCTTCCCGCCCCGTTTTGTGTCACGTTTGGTCCTTTCTCCCTTCCCCCCCCTTTTTTTTTCTCCCTTCCTCCTCCTCTCTGAGACCTTACGCATCTCCTGTTCCGATGGGTTGGTCCTTTTCGTGCAAGAAGAGGCGAGGTGACAGGTGGCCTCTGAGGGGTAACCGCGGCCGGGCAAAGCCCAAAAAGCTGCCTCAGTTGAGATGCCCGTCGCCTGAGAGAGGGCGAAGGTGAGGCATGTGGCCCTCCTGGACCGGCACGCGAAGCAAGGACGGTATGATGTAATCCCGCTAGCAGGCGACGCATCGCACCTGCTTCGTGCTGCCGCCGCATCTTTATCGACACGGAAAACGGGGGCATCCCGTGAAATCGGGTTTAAGGAAGGATTGTTTAACGCCCTAAAATGCAGTTAGTTAAAATCAAATGATGTCATTTTTCTTTTCCTTAGCTTTCTGAATCTGCTCCCCCCCTTCCCCCCCCCTTAAATAAATAAATAAATAGATCAGGCTTCAGAGATCCAAGTTCTGGCATGCTCCTTTCAATTCTGGCTCTGCCAGGGTGTCAAGAGGCTTGGTTAGTTCTGATTAAACTAGCCAAAGTGAGTTTGGGGCCGTTATAATAACCCCGTATTGGAGGTTCCTTTGCTTAACTCGTTGTTGGAAGGAATGCTTGCTTTTCAGTGGCCTTGCCGAAACGCCATGGCGTATGCCTTAAATAATATCTTGGGAAGGGGAGGAGGGGAAGCTACAGAACTCATGCACCAATGGTTTAGGTTTCTGTGTGTGGCTTTATTTTATTTTTATTTTTTAAATACTCCTYATCTGACGATGAAAAAAGAGTAGCTACTAGGAGTGTGTTCATACTGTTTCTTCTTCAGTTTCATTCTGCCAGGGTCAAAGCATAAGAAAGCTGTAATCTGGGCTATAAGTAAATTCTAACTCTACATGATGATTATTGGATGAGCTTTCAGCTACTTGAAAATATGTTCTCTGTTTTCATTTTTATACAAATTAACACTTGTCATCTGCACATTCTGGACTCAGAGCTGTTGTTATGAAAAAATCTGCGAATAGTGTCATGGAGAAGGAAGGAGTGGAAAAGCGAAATAACCTTCATGATTATACACTTGGTAACTGCTAGACCCAGACTGAACCCCACTAAACTTTTTTTGATTATAATTTTTTTTTTAGTTTATCAAAAGGTATTTTTTTAATGGATGAATATATGTTTATCTAAAAAAAAAAAAGAGAGAGAGCTAGGAAAACTTATACTTTTTAAAGTTAAGTTTTCCAAGGGAAAATATTTTGTTTAAAAACAGCATTAGTGAAATGTTATCGTTTCTATAGCTCTTTCTAAAAATGAAGTTAACCAATTAAATGTGACCTGAAGAGTGAGTTTCATTGTAGCTCTTTAGCCTTGCTTCCCTATGTGGTAATCGTGTCATTTTCTGCAAGGATTCTTCAACTTCTGACTTAAACAGGTTTCAAAGAGAGTTCCTGTGAATTCCGAAAAGTCAAAATCGACTGGAGAAAGAAGGCTGAAATTGGTGCCCCTGCAGCAGGGGGAAAGCTGTGCAGCTTGGACCATGAATAGTTCAGAACCGCTTACTGTGCAGCTGCCCTTGTATTTCATCACAGACCTAGGAAACGAGGTCTCTTTAGGTCTATTACTTATCAAACAACAAGGAGCTGCCTCTCCTTCCCCACTCCCCAACTTCCTTAACTGTAGGGACTTTCACTGACTTTCTTCAAAGAAAAATCTGTACGCTACATTCACAGCTGTATTTAGTTCTGGGAAGCATTTGTCCTCTAAGTTAATTGAAAATTACTTGCTGTAATTAATTTTTCAAACCGCGGGTGTGTTTTTTCCCTTTGGAGAGCCCTAATTAATACTGTGCTCTTCATTCTTTTAGATTTGAATACCTGTGCTAAACTCTCCTAAAAATATAACTGTTATAGGAGGTGGGGGTGAGGTGGGGGGAGCCTGACCCTATGATGATCTTTCTGCTCTTCCCCTTTCCCACCAATATCCTCCATCTCCATTAATGTGTTTAGCAACTAGCATAAAGGAAACTCACTAGCTAATCTCCCTCCTCTCTCCTTAGTTGCTATGTCTTTACTTTTTTTCTTAGACACACTAGCTAATAATTTCACAGTGTAAGTGGCATCTCCTCCTTGTTCTGTCCTCATTCACAAACTATATAAACCATTAGTCAATTGTTCTGTATTTTCTCCTCCTCTTTTAATCCATTTTCCTTTACTTTCTAGCTTTCCTATTGTACTACCACATCTGTCATGAGACCCCTAAAGGAGCCTGGTTTGCACAGAAAGCTGTGTCACAGCACGTGTCCACAACAAAACTGCTTCTGCATAGAGCAAATGTTAGAATTTGGACCCTGGTTCTAGTAATTATTTTATGTGCCTGTCTTAGGTGGCTTTACACAGTAGCAAGAATGTGCTACATGCTTCTCAGAGTAGCATGAAAATAAGGTGCTTAGCACAGGAGCTGAGCATTTGCTATGCATAGCAGCAGAGGAGGCTTTCGGTGTAATTCTGAGGATCAAATACCGGCATAGCAGCTGGTGGAATTTTGTGGGAAGAACAGCATGATTAAGAGCCTGATTTATTTAATCAAAAACATGGGCCCAAAGAAAGGATTCACGGTTGACATGTGAAATCAGAGCAGATGAAGGGTGCCCTCTCACTTTCTTTCAGTAAGTCCTCAGTCTGTATGTTGAAATGAAGCTTAAGCTCAAGCTCAAGCTGTCAGCTGCTGGCTTGTTAATTAGCTCTGCAGTATTGCTGACAAGCCTCTCGTTCCCTGAGCATGCTCAGTGTAGCCTAACTTTGACCAGGCTCAAAGAAGTTCTGGAGGAATGTTTGTACACAAAGCTGTTGTAATGGGCTGTTGGGGTTATGGTAGAATGTGTCGGAGAGAAGGGAATAAAGAACTCATGTTATTAGAGGCTTTCCCATTTCACTAAGTATTATGGTTTAGTGGCTGTTGTAATAGATTAAACTATATAAAGTCTTGAAACTTAAATTTTATGGCATAAGTGTTTATACTGATGAATAAGCTATACTGCTGTCTTTYTGGTCAAGATCATGAAGGCTGGAAAGGGTGTTGCTGTGCTGTGTTAATACATTTCAACCTTCAGATATCTGAGATAACACTTAAGGATTAAGACTTGCTTTGAGGTATAGTGTGTCACTTATGTCTATTTACTTAGTTTATCAATGCCACTTAAGCATTCTGTGTGATACAGGCTCTTTTATGTTTTTAACTGCTGGTCTGTGTATGTCTAGGTGGTCTAATAGTTTTAAATTGTTCTGAGAAACAGATGTTTTTGTTCCATAATCGGATTATAATGAGACTGCCACGGAAAGAAGGTAGTCTCACCCTTCCTTGTTGCTGCACTTCCCCTTCCCTCTCCACTTGATCTGGCACAAATATTCATGCAATTGTTCAGGGAACAGTTCCAGATTGGGGTGGGAGGCGAAGATGGATTTTTTTTTTTTTAAGTTGGACTCAATCAAACTCAATGTAGCTGCATGAATGTTTATCCTGATGCAAGAAAGGGGTCAGCACAGTAGTAGGAACAGTTTGGGAAGAAGAACTGTCTCCTTCAGCAGCAGTGCTATTGTAAACTGAATTGAAAACTATTGTTGTAACACTTCATTTAGAAAGACAAACTGTGTACAGTCTGTGTAAAGGAGGGAGAAGATGTGCAAAGGTTTTGTTTCTTGTTTAATGTAAAACAAACAAACAAAACCCCCCCTACTTTGACCTGTTTACAATCTGCAGCAAAAAAGGAAGTATAATGAAGGCCAGCAGAAAGATGTTCTCTTGTTTACTGGATGCAGTCCTAACGATCATCAGGAAGAGCAGAGAGCTAAGGCAAATTTGTGTGCTGTGAAATATCCCCAAACTGCTGAGCAATGCAATGATGTGGGATATTTTGCCTGTGATTTCTCAGTTCTGTCCACTCAGCCGCAGTATTAAATTAAAGGACTTCAAATTCTACTTCTCTGTGGTACCTCTTGCCATTAGTGTTTGGTCTTCTATGGTCTGTTCTTTTGAAATGTGACTGCAGAACTCTGACCGGAGGAATTCTAACTCTGAGCTTTTAAAAAATGCTTCCTTACAGGTGTAGGTTTTTCGGCCTTCAGTATGCTCAACAGCCAACATGATGTGCCCATTTTTCTCTTGGAGGGAAGTAAGTACATCAGCAATGCAGCCTGCATATACTTCCAGCAGTAAGGTGTATCTGTAGTCATCCTGTTCTTGGCCGGGATGGATTGGCAGTGTTAATGCCACGTTGTGCTTGACCAAGGCTCACCTCGTACAGGATGTGCCACCTTTCTGCCTCTGAAACTCAGATTGCTCTTGGTAGTTCAAAGTGCTCGGATGGTGGGTTTGATGGTGTGCAGGCTTGGCTTGTATGAGGTCCAGGGCCCTTGGGGACAATGTTGGAAAACCATTTTAGGTGAATGGAGCAAAACTATTTCACAGATTTCTCCACACAGACAGTACAGATGTAGACTGTACCTAGAATGTTCTTTCAACCTGGCTTCCTCTTTACTTAGAGGCTCCCTACCAAAAGAAACCGACTGATACGGAGCTGTTGTGGCTCATTGAGGGACCAGAGTTTAGAAGTAAAATGGAACAAGACAAACTGACAGTGTAAATGTACCCCCAGTGGGTTGGCAGAGCCAAAAAAAAGTGACCTGATGTAGGAAACTTTCTACCTCTGAAGTACAACACCTAAGGTAATACCCAGAGCTCGTGACTTGCTCTTCCATCGCCTTCCCTCTCCCATCGCAGTAACTAGCTTGAGTAACTGCTTGCCTACAGTTATCCAACTGATTTTCACAGAAAAATATTGGTGCGGTTGCTGACCAGAAACTAAATATTTCCTTATGTCGAATGAGAGAAAATGAGACCCTAGAACTTTTAAGAGAAATTTTAAATGAGAACTTGATGCAAGTGCCAGTGTTGGGTTTAAGCTCTGTATGAAAGGTGAACTAGCTATGCCACAGACATTGCTATGTTTCTGCTGCTTAAGTGTTCCTATAAATATATATTCTGGTGTGCTTGGGTTTTTGGGACTGAACCTGATTTCATTCAAAAACATTTACTGATTTAAAAGCCTGGCTGACAATGCTTGATGCACTTAAAGTTTACAGTTGTTGAATTTCCTTAGAATTCATCCCTTGTAAAACTGTCTTTGGGAGCAAAAAAAATTAATTTTAAAAGCTTTTCATCTTCTAGACTTTGGGTTGTGTGGGGGTTTTTTGTTTTTTGTATTTTTTTGTATATTTTTCTTCTTCCAGGCTACAGATGCAAATAGTGCCTGCAAAAGCCAGAAATGATTGCTGTGAGAAGTGTAAACTGACAGTTGTTTTGATAGGATTTTAGCTGTGAAACCTAGCTCTGGCAGTAAATACATTCATTATTAACATGACTGGAAGTCAAAGAACCAATAAGAAATATTCAGCTAATGCCAAAGAAAAGACTGGAGAATCATGGTACATGGGTAACTACTTTGGTGCCAGCCCCACGCTCCTCTTCAGATTCTTTATCCTAATGAGCTACAGAAAAACCCAGTCCAATTCTATCAGTATACAGTTGTGTAGTACATGGAAAACTGAAGATGGAGGAGTATGACACTGAATTTGGCAGAGCATATAACAATTGCTTTTCAATAAAACCTCAAGCCTTTCTTAAATGCATTGGAGATGTAGCAGAATCTCAGTTGCTGCGTTGGGCTGCTGCAGGACCTGACCCCAAAGTTCTGTCATGCATCTGCTTCTGCCGGAGGATTTTTATAAGTAGCTGTTTAAGCYTGTTGTAGATTAAGAATACGTCAACATCCACTTCCCTCTTCTTAAATTCCATTATAACCACTTTAATGCCACAGGACCTGCAATGCAAGTTATGTTAAGGTCTTGCTGAAGATTTAGAACTAAAGTCCGATTGTTATATTTTAAAGGAATGCAAACATGGTTAATCTGCAAAAAACATTTTATAAAGAATCTGCAAAAAACATTTTATAAAGAATCTGCAAAAAACATTTTATAAAGAAAAAGTATTAGCTATCTGGAAACTGCCTAAATGTGTAATAGCATTATAATTTCCCTGGAAAAAAAAATAATGCAGAGCTTCTGCTACTGCTTGTGGAAGTCCTGGAACTATATTATATCTTCAGACTCTTACCCATGCAGTAGTCTGTCTGTCTGACTCCTACATTCTTCTTGCTTCCACTTCTTTTTTACAGTGAGCTTGAGACACATAAGGAGAGATTTTAATTCATTCTGTCTAGTAGCTTGTTGGTAATGCAAAACAGTGCTTTCTGCGCTGGTATGAGGTGATGCTCTGAATGTGCTTAGTACAGTCTACTTGAAATAAGATATGAAAACACTGCTTGACCTCTGGTTGCTCTTTATTTCCCAAGTATCAAATTGCAAGCCTCATAGCTACTTACAAATTAAGAATGCTTCACAAACTTATATCTAAAAACAGTAGATTAACATCTCTGAGGGCACTCATCAAGCTTGCAGGTGATGCCACGCTGTGTGGAAAGAGTTGAGGGGCAGAGCTGCCATTCAGAGGGACCTAGACAGGCTGGGGGAATGGACCAACAGGAACATTATTAAATTTAACAAGGCAATGTTCCTCTGGGAGGGGTGAACTCCCTATGGCAATACAAGCTAGGGTTCAGCTCTGCTGAAAAGGCTCTGAGGGTCTTGGTAGACAGCAAGCCGAACAGGAGCCGGCAGTGTCCCCTGACAGCAAACGAGGCCAATGACATCCTGGGCTGCATGAACAGGAGCCCAGCCAGGAGATCAAGAGAAGGGATTATCTCCTTTTACTCGGCATTTGTTAGAACACATCCAAATACTGCATCTGGTTTTGGGCCCCTAGGACAAGATAGACACTGACAAACTGGTGCAAGTTCAGCAGAGGGCCACTGAGATGGTCAGGGGGCTGGAGCACTTCTCCTGGGAGGAGAGACTGCTGAGCCTGGAGAAGAGAAGGCTTTGGGGGGACCTACCAGCAGCCTTCCCCTACCTACAAGTATATCATTGAGAAGACAGAGCCAGGTCCTCCGCAGCAGTGTGTGGCAGGATGATAAGAAACAACAGGCACAAATCAATAAAGAGAGGCTCAGACTGGATATAAGGAGAAATGTTTCCTCTGTGGGGAAGTCGAGCAGTGGAATGGGGCCCAGAGAGGTTGTGCGGTCCCTGTCCTTGGAGGTTTTCAAAATCCAACTAGGCAGAGCCCTGAGCAACTTGGTTTGACCTCATAGTTGCCCTGCTTTGAGCAGGAAGTTGGACTAGAAACCTTCCAACCTGAATTATTCTGTGATTTTTTTATGGAAGAATTTGATTAGGTGTATTCTAAAAATTCTTGTTTGTCCTTTTAACATCCTCTTTTTTTTAACACCCCCCCTTTTTTACTGCCATACAGGTTAGTGTGAACAGTAGCCAAATTTGGAAGGGTATTTGGCTTTTAATGGGAAAGGGAATTTCTTCTGTGGTGTTGACTATGATATAAAATATAGACAAATGTATAGGTTAACTTGCGATGTCATTCATCATGACATATTATTATGGCAGTCTTTCTCCTTTCCTAAAGAATGCTCTCTTCATGCTTGTCTTTACCTCTAGTTCCCAGACAGCAGTGTAAAATACTTCCCTCCCCCTGTCCCCCCAGGTTAAGAACGTGAGTACCACCCTGTTGGGTGAGAACCGTCCAGCTAGCTTGGTGTTCTGACAGTAGCAGTAGCTGGTTAGGGACAGCATGCGATCTTGGCCTCTCTTTTCTGTTGTCCATCTCCTTGTGCTCTCCCAGCATCCACGACTGTTGGCAGTGGCTGGCAGAAGGCAAAAGGACTGGCTATGCCCCGCTTTCTCTGAGTCAGTAGGGGGGTTTACTGAGTGCAGCRGCAGGAGCTCTCCTGGACCATGCTGCTGACCTTGCTGCTCAGGAGGAGAATCATCCTGCCACTGGATTGAGGATGATAGTACTGTTGCTTCCAGAACCTTGACCACCATGACTGGTGCTGCTAGAACTGCATGCTACTTCATCTGTAAGCACACAGACAGCATCTCGGCACTGCCCCGTGCATCAGGAACCTAAAAATCTGTGGGGAAACTGCTACACCTTCCTCCATCTGGATGAAGTATGGTCCACTACTCACCTGGAAAGTGAGACTAGTCTTAGGAGTKTCTCCTTCTGCACAGTGGATGCAGCGAACTTTGAGGAGTGCCAGAGTGGAGGTGCTCTTTAGACCTACACAGTGTTGCCCCACCTTGCCTGCCTTATGTTTCTTCTTGCATTTAGGTAGAACAAAAAATGTAGGTTCTCTCTATGGTGTGGGTTTCCCTTTACCCCTTCCCCCTTTCTGTCTGTTTTCCCTCCAGTCTCTCTCCGCTGCTCCCCCAGGCCTGTGTGCACTTCTCTCACCACCTGCCCCCCCACCCCCCTTTTTTCCCTTGTATCTGCTACCTATCCTCTCCCTGCTCCTTAGTGCAGCCTGGGGACCTAGAGCAGTTGCCAGCACCCCTCTTCCCTCCCGGTACCTGTGGATAGGGTACCGACTACAAGTGCACTGCCCATGCGGACATACAGGGACATGGTTGAGAAATGGGTAGGACAAGAAGGACTGGGAAAAGAAAAAGGGTAAGAACCCCACTCAGAAACCCAACTCTAACCTAGCTGCCAGCCATGGGTACCTGTTTTCCCACCTGTCCCTCTTCTGACCCCAAGAGTGTATAATCAGGTAGCCTGAGGCTTTCCTTCCAGGGCCCTCCTGGCTGCTGTCACCTTATCTGCTGCCTCCTTGCATACTCCTGGCAAAGGCCAAGATCCCTTCCCCGCCCAGACCAGGAGGAACATCTGTTGCCTCCTGATTGCTGCCTGACCCCRCCTCCTGACCTGTGTGTGTGTGTGGCTGCAAGGGGCTTGGGGCCCTATGACATGGTGGCTACCTGCAAGACATCTGAAAAGCTTTCTTGCTGGTGTCAGAGGTAGGGGCATCTTTGTCTCCCCATCGCATTGCTTGGCGGACCTGACTCTGTGGGTCTCACTCCTGTCCCCGGTGCTGCCCTCCTCCCTGCCCTGTCTGCCTTTGGGAGGCTGGTCCCTGTGTGCTTCAAGGACCCTGCCCTTTGCCATGTGCTCTTTTTCCACCAGCACATCATCCTCTGAATGTCAGTAGCTGTGTGAGGCTCAGATGCTTTGAAGGGTCTTCTGTTTTCCCATATGGTGGTCCCTTGGATGCGTTGCTTCTTTGGGGAGTCCTAGTGCTTACTTTGCCAGGCATCACGCCAAGTCCATAAGGACTGCCCTTGCCTGGGGAGGTGGGCGGTACTCTCACCTTCCAGACTAAAGGAAGGGCCAGTCTCACTGCTGGCAGCTTGTCGCACCTGAATATCTCTGTCTTTTGTGGCACCACTGAATGAGCTTGYGCAGATGCTGAGCTTAGGTCTCTGTGCACGCCTACTTATCTCAGCAGGCTACCCTGCCAAAGCCACCAAGGGCAGGGTGGAGGCAAGGGTCCTTGCAGAATCCCGGGAGGTATCCTGTGTGGAAGAGGAGTGGCTTTCTCTCTCACCTGGATACCTTCTAATGATTCTTCCCTCTCACGTGTTGCTGCCTGGACCCCTGTACCCAGATCTTCTGGCCTGCCCTCAGGGCTCACTGATGAGGAGAGCCGGATCCTTATGTTAGGTGACAAGTGTGATCAGTGTGGGTTCAGTGCATGCCTCTCGCGGAGTGAAAACCCCTCCCCGGTACCTGATATGGCTATTGTTGGGCCTGTAGGTTGTGTACAATCCTGCCTCCATCCCCAAAGTCGCATGGTTCACCCCCCTTCTTACCCACTGCGGTGGGTTTGATCCAGCAGCTTGGCAGTGAGATAGAGATTTTCTTGGTGGCTGCCAGGGAGAATTCCTCTGTCATGGTAGGGGACCTGGCTGTTAACCTGGAGAGGGTCAGGGCTTGGGGCGAGCCCCCGTTACCCGGAGGAGTACTCCCTTTTGTCAGCACGCTTCAGCCTGGTGCTGAAATGAACTCAGCCTCTTCTTCCCCCTTCCCTAACCACTTCTATTCTGGGATAGCAACTTAAGACCAGTTAACTGGGATATCTCCTATTCCTTCTGCGTGCCTGACCTCACAGGATAGTGAGGGAGAAACTGTTAACTGGCATTCAGACCCAGAACCTTTTGGAGTATCTAGGCCAGATGAGTCTCCGCTTCTCCTGGACCCTAGAAAAAACCCATACAAGACCTGGTGGTATGCTAAGGTTTCAGGCACTGAGCTCACCACAGCACCTTTCCCCATCTCTCCTAACCCCTGTGCCTCCAGCAGTGCTGCTGAGGCTCTTACCCCTAATCTATGTTCCCTGAGCCGCTCTGCTGTCCCCACCCCTTCTTCAGAGGATGACCATGAGGAGGTAGGGTTTGTTTTCCTCCACCTTGTTCCCCCAATAGAGAATGTATCACTCCCCTTTCTAGTCACCCTGGGGCCAGAGGATGAAGTGGTCCAGGGTGTGCAGGTGGTTCTGTGCTAGGGGTCCTTATCAACTACAACTGAGGTAGAAAAACCCCAATCCGAAGGCAGCGTAGCTGAAGGATGGGGGAGGGTCTGGGGGCTTGCTTGGGCCTGTGACAGTGCCAACGGACAAGTGTAAGAGAGAACTTATCGCTGACAAGAAGATATTGCTGGCCCTCATCCTATAGCCCGTGGGGGCCCTGTTCAAGGAGGGGATGGGACTCAAAGGGTGGAACACTGCTCTGTACCTGCATGCCTACATCCTCCGCGCTTCTTGCAGCTAGCGAGGATTAACTGCATGATGTAGCTATGAATGGCAGCGCCAGCTCTGGCCATGAGGCTCCCAACCTTCTTCTCATGAAATACCTTGAAATCTCATACTTAAAACAGCTAGGACTGTGGGATGAAACTCCATGGGAGTCAGATACTTGCCTTCCTTTGGAAGGAGTTTACTCCATGGCTGTCCTGAAGGAGACTTGCAGGGATCTGTCTGCTGAGCCTAGCTGGCAGCTGGAGTGGGGGAGCAGGATCTCCTTCACCAGAGGTATCTGGGAAGTGGCTGGAGTGGTGACCCTAGTCTCTCTAGACCTGTGACATGACGTGCTGGGGTTTGCGAAGTTTGTGATGGGTCACCTGCTGCATCTGTGGCCTTCAGTGGAAGGACTGGTTGTTAATGTCTGTGCCCTGATAGCAGACCTGGAACAAGTGCAGTTCTATCAGTAAGCACCTACCTTCCTCAGCAGTCTGGATCCCTGCAAATGTGTGGTTCTTCCAGGCATTGAGACCTGCGTTGGACTCGTGGGACTGTGTTGGGAGGAAGAAGTGTCAGGCAGATGTCTTCAAGGAGCTTGTAGATCATCACTTCGTGTTTGATGTCTTGTGGGTCTTCCACATGAACAACGCACCTTCCTTCATCTGCATTTGGGTGGAGAACAGGTCAAGCCATTCCTAGCTGAAACACATCTGCCTTATTTGCTATATAATATCTTGTAGGCCAGCCACTTTCATGGACAGGTAAGCAACTATTACCTGCCAAGTGCTGTTAGCCTTGCAGAAAGTCTGACCTAAGGGCTTCTTAACAACAGTCTTTTGGAGGATGCGGGCTTTGTCATAGCCTTCCAGGAGTTGTGGCTTGCCTAGTGGGAGGAGAGGTGTGCCTTTCCCTCAGGCAGATGTGGTGAAATGTAGGGAAGGTGTGTGTCAAGCTCTTTTGCTGTAACTATGTGAAGAGTTTCACATATCAGAGAGACTAGGCAATAGGGAATCGGAGATCTAGAACCAGAGAGGTGCTTGTCTGGATGCTGCGATGATTCAGCGAGTGCTGGGAGAAGTGCGAGGAGCTCTGGGTCCAAGACACCTTTGCTTAGTTGCGCATCTGAGTCCTTTAGGAGATGACTGCAGTGCTTCATACTGGAGAAGAAAAGAACTGCTGAGAAATGCATCGCTTGTCTCCTGGCAGAGGGTGGCACAACTCCTGTGGGTTTGCAGCCCATGCAAGGAAGAGCAAGGGCTTTGTGGAACCCCATATACTATTGATTTTGGCACTAGAGCCTGTGGGATCAGTGACTGACGTTTAACGTGGGGCATCAGGTGAATTGCTTTGTTAGAGCTGTTGGAGATGGAAGGATATCTGAAAGCACTCCTTTTTGTTAAGAAATGAGTATTTTTATATGAAACTGCCTGAAGCCTCTTGTCTTTAAGCAGAATAGCCTATGTTTTTTTTTTTTTAAAAGGACATTGAAAAGAAAGTCCGAGCAATGTGTCTAGTAATTTCTAAAGAACTTCTCTTTTGCTTTACACTAGGCTTCTGGGCTGTGATTAATGGAGTTTGCTGTCATACTTATCCAGGCAACTGTTAAGAGGGGGCACTTCAGTTGTTCAAAGCTTGTGTTTTTAAGCTAATTGAGTTTGGAACCAACTGCTACCTTTCCTGGCTTTAGCAGCTTGAGAAATTCTGTTTGAAGCGGTGATCCTTTATAGTTCTCTTTGTATAGTTTAATTAACTACTTGAAGCTGCGGGGGATCATCTCACCCTAGCATCACCTAATTGCATCCGAAGTCTGGATAAATAATATTTCCTGGGAAATTAGAAAGGTAAGGGAATGCTGCAGAGCTTGACTAATCTGTTATAGCCTTTAGTGTCTCTAGCTTCACACGATAGAAAAGTGAGTGTTGATGGAAAGAACAACTGTGCAATGATACTAATGACTTCAGAAAACTTATTTTGTATGAAAGCACACTAGGTTTTCTTCTTCATACTCCCAGTCTCTAATGTTAAGTTTATTGTGTGTTTTATCCTTAAAACTGTTCAGCTTTGAAAAATAAACCTTTGTAAGAGCTACTGTAAAACGTTCAATGCGTTATTTTATTTCATAACTTTAAAGTAAAACAACAAAAAACCTGATTTTTGAAAATTTGCAGTAGAATTAGATTTCAATAGTGACAGCTATATTTATGTTTTAGCTCTCCTTTACTCCAGTGCCTTTTGAAATACTCGTTTAGTACGGTAAACTGTTTTCATATTTAAGCTGTATGTGCAAGAAGATAGACTTGTCCGCAGGCTTTGAAGCTCTAACTCAGAGGAAAAACTCCAAGGAATTTAAAGGAATATTTTCTTAAACAATGAGAAATAATAAGGATCATGTCACAAACAGTCATGATATCAATTGTCTTGAGGTCAGATTTCTAATGCGATTGAATGTATAACCCACAGCATGAAACAGCATCGCTCTGTCTGAATTTATTTGTATCAACTCATGTAAAATCCCTTCTTTCTTCTGCCCCATAAGTTTCACATCATCTGTTAAAAGATTTGTGATTTTCTTCTTTAGCTTGTAACATTCTTTTCTTGTTGTTGKTGGTTTTTTCCCCCCCCCCTTGGTTTTCTACTTTTCTTATTGCACAAAACTTGAGCGAACTGAATGGGACCTGAGTAAATGAGAATATTTTTTGGGCACTATTTTGGGTGACTCATTTTTGTTTCCTAAAAAATATATTAGGTAACTTCAGTCAAAAATTGCGTGTTATTCTATTAGTAAAATAAGTGCCTGAGTTATAGCTTCAGTAAAGGCTTGCGTCAATCTTGCAAAATTTCAGACCATAAACTGTGTAATATACCACACGTTATTACATTCTTGCAGGCAAGCAATACTGCCTGTCTTAAAAAAGTTATTAAAGAGGCTGTGTAATTTAATGATCATACTTTAAAGCAAAATTATGTATCCAATTATGATAGTGTGAAATGTGGTTTTCATATACTCTCGCCATAAACAGAAACTTTTTCAGTTTAGTTATTTGTTTTCTGGTTGGTTTCCTATGAACGGCCAAAAGAGACTTTCACTTTCTGGATTTAATATTTGTAGTGCCGCATTGTTTTTGTTTTATTTTTGGACTTTTTTTAGCTGCCTTATGGGAAATGTCTAGCTTTGGTTGTAGAGCCATCCGAGAGCCTGAATGATAATGGCTTGCCTTTTTATTTTAAGGCACAAGGACATTAAAATCTATTTTAAATTTACATGTCCCATTTTCTAGCGTTTAAGATCTATTGTCAGGCAATGGAAATACTTTCAGTTTTTTGAACTAGTTTTATTTGTGGTTTTTTTTCCCTAATGAAAAGATTRCGTAGCTCGTATGACCTTCTTTTCCTGCACTTTTCAAACCCTCCTAAAGAACCTCTCTCCTTGCAGAGCACGTTTCCCAGTGCTGCAGAGGCCACCTTATGGCAGGCGGTGCCAGATCTGAAGCTGGCTGACCTCTATATTATAAATGTCAGGGGTATTTCACCCTTGCCTTTCAGACTCCATCTGCCTTTTTTAACCCTTGTTTAGGAGCTCACTTTAAGCAACACCCTTTGTGGGAACCTCTTGGGCAGCCTGAGCTATACTGTTCTATAGCTGTCATCGGGATTCATCGTTTTTTACAGCTGTGTATCGATTCAATTCTTGATGGATCTGTGTTGTTGGCAAGCCTGACCTTGGCTGCAGTTTATTTATAGGAGCTGTGAATTCTGTCTTGTCCAAACTGGATGTAGGTAGATGGAACTGAGTTTCTTGATGACCAAATGAATTTACAGAGCCTTCAAAATATATATGTTATAAGGTATTGTACTTATTCATCCACTTCTTTCAAAACAGCTTCCTATGGGTGAATCACTTCCTGTCAGTACCTGTTGTAAAAGGACAGACATCAATATTCTTCTCATACCATTATTTTTCTTTCTTCTCCCCGGGTGTGTCCAGGGTAATATGGTTGGTATTACTGTGACTATTTCTCATTATCATAGATAATTAATCTTAATTTGCCTTATTATGCCCCACACTTCTCTAGCTAAGCATGAGTCGAAGGTGTAGAATAACTACGAAGAACAAATGGGAATGCATATGTGCATTCTTGCAAACTTGGGTGTTCATGGCTTTGACCATAATGCAAGTTTATGAAACTACTGAAAGAACAGGGGGCGATTTCAGTAATCAGCGTCTTGTTGGTTCTTATATCCAGCTTGCTACATAACATGGCATACGATTGCCTTGTAAGCGTTGTTTATGCAAAACGAGTAATATTATTAAAGTGTCGGGATATACGTGAGGGAGATTGTAGAATCATAGCATTTCCGATGAGGTGGGCCTTAAAGTAAATATTGGAATTAAGTCTTTCAGAGATGTGCCTAATCACTGCCTCAGCTGAGCTGTGAATGGTAGTAAATGTGTTCTCTCCATATCAAAATGGTGAAAGCTTATATTCTTCTTTCATAAATGAAGTGACTGAATGTCTGTTTGAAACTGAGTGGGTTTCAAGTTGGAAGGGAAGAATTATTTCCTTCTATTGTATTTGGTGAAACTTTCTCCATGTCAAGTGCCCATTCATTTTAGTCATGGGCTTTGAATAATAAAGGTGTGGAATGACAATTATTTAAAAGTTTTGTACAGGCTTGTGTGGAGTTCCTTTTTCTATAAGGAATCACTTCTGTGCGGATGAGGAACTCCCTTCACAGGAAATACTGAGATGTCCCTTGAATATTTTYGCAGCTTCCTGCCGTGATTGCACGGTCCTTATGCCTTTTTCTAGGCAGCTGCTGACAGTTGCTGTCAGATAGGATGCTGGACTAGCTGCACCTTTGGTCTGACCGCGTATGGCCTCTTTCAGGTAACCGCAGAGCAGTTGATCCCCGCTGTGATATGCCCAATACATTGCGATAAGTACAGACWTAAGTAGGAAACTGTAGAGAGCTTTCAATGTAAAAGAACTATGCAGCTGTGGGTGAATGATATAGCTGCCGGGGGACAATGAGAGCGGGAAGGGTAAATATCTCTGGCTCTCCTGTATGGACCATAAGACTGTTTATATAGTTCTAGGCATCAAATTACCTGATTTACATAGTATTGTTTTTAAATGTTTCCTTTGGGTAGCTTAGTAGCTGTATATTTTGTTGGTTTTGGGGGCAAATCATAAAGCCACTGCTGTCTTTACGTTCATTAAGACCAACAAAATGTTATGTTTTAGTGACATGAGTACTGCTTTTGAGGGTAGAGTTTTTTCCCTTCAGAAAGATGTTAGCTCTTAAAAATAAATTCAGTGGCTTCTGTGGGGAATTCTTTGCTTAATGCTTGTATCCCGTACTGTGTCTTAACTATGTTCTTTCAGAACTATTATAGAATTGGGGAAGTTTATTTTTAATTCTCTGGTTTTACTGATGAAATTCTTGAGATCCACCTAAATACAATTAAAAATCTGACCATTAGAGTAATGGTGTAGATAAGATAGAATACCAGTTTCTGAAAGATGCTGCTATCAACAGAAGTCACTGAAGGCACCGTTCATAGTTCATTTGGTAAATTTTAAATGTTTTGAGGGCATATACTAATAATGAACCGAGTCCTGCAATATAAGGTTTTGAGAAGACAAATCGGGAATATTGGCAATGGGTCCCATAGCAGCAATAGCTTAGCATCCATGTTTGAATGTAAAGAACAATTTTGGACAGTAGTGAAAATGGCTATTAAAATTCTATAATGGTGTATATGATATCTTCCTCTTACCTGCAGAAGGAGTAGCACTTTTAAACTTTTTTTAACCTGTTCAGATCCAGTGTATATACTGAGCAGTGAAAGTGTCAAAAATGGCTGGGATTTTCTGACCAGGAAAAATACCCATTTTTGTTAAACAGTTTGTGGTAAATGTGGGCTTTGACTGTTTTGTACTCACCTTGCTAAAGATTAATGTAACTTGGAAGGACAAGCTTTCTTTATGGTTTTACAATGTCAGCTTTATTTTACTGTGCTTGTTTGCAGAGCTTTCCTGTGGGTGGGGAGGAAAGAAATACTGCTTTCAAGTTAAGGTTTTTGTCCGTCTTCCAACAGCAGAGATTGAGAATTAACTTGTGCTCCCTACCTTTGAAAACCGGYTCTGAAGTCACTGTGTTCTTTGCTRACAGGCTTCGTGTTGCTGTAAAGTGTGTTAATGGCTAGGTGAACTCAGCAGGATATCAATGGCTGCAAGAGCTCCTGAATCCTTTATAAATAAAGATAAAGAGGAGAAAGTACCAATGTAGGCCAGTTTGTGTAGACTGGGATTTTATAGGATAGGGAAGAACTTGTTGCACTGCAGCACTAAAAACTGTTTAAATCTGTAAGCTGCTGTAATGATTTCAAGAACTGAATGAAGACCTTTTAATCTTCTTTTGCAGAACCCCAAAACAAAAGAACAGATTGAAAGCTTGCTGCAGAATGGAAAGCATAAAGAATTACGGGATCGCCTTTGCTGCAGGTTGACCTTTGGGACTGCTGGGCTTCGCTCTGCTATGGGAGCAGGCTTTTGCTACATTAATGACCTTACAGTGATCCAGTCAACACAGGTGAGTTCTATAGCAGCACGTGAGAGAACTGAATGATTTCACAGTAACTGTTTGGATCGTGTAATGTTCCACTGAAATACAAGCTCCGGGGGTGAAACACAGCAGCCATTCAACAGTATCAGGTGATAGTATGAAATGTTTTAGGACTGGAAGAAGATAAAGTAGCTCGAGCAGGTTTAACTGGACATTCTAGTAAGCAGAATGTAATCACTTCAACTGGAATTTGTCCAATAGTTAAAGTCAATTCTACTGCTCTGAAGTTGGAAATCTTTAGTTGTCATAAGAACCTTTGGTATTTGGCAACAAACAAAAGACCGCCTTGCAACCAAATAAACCCTTTCTTTCATTTTTAGCCCGTGTTGTGAACAACTACGCAAAAAACCTGCCCTGGGTAACTGTAGCAGGTTTTACCAGGAAAATGAACAGAAAATAAGATGAAAAAGAAAATGTAGACTGCCTGTGAAGATCATCTGTACTGTAAATTGGTTAGCTTGTGGTGTAGGCTTCCAGTAGTGGTAGCTGACAGTACAGCATTATCTGAAACTGGACTGGATAGTTGTAGAAAAGTATTGTCGTTAGGTGTACTGGCATTACTGTAGCTCTGTCTGTAGCGCTCAGAACTTTTTTTTAGTATAGATGTAAGAAAGTAATTGAAGATATGAACTGAACCTCTCAAACAACAAATCTTGTTATCATGTTACACAAATCACTGCGTCAGAGAGATGATTGATTCGTGTTTTATTTATGATATAATATTGCACGTTTGGATTAGAATTTTTTGTTAAAATAGTGTAAACAGTTGTTAGTCTTTCTTGAGGGGTAGTTCTTCAAAGTTTGTAGCAGAATGTTTTGGGATGGACTTGAATATACACAGGGAGATCTTGGACCTTTAACTTAGATGCTTGGCTCTTGACTCTGCCATTTTAATAGCTGTGTATTGGGTCCAGGGAATGTGGCATTGTTGCAGTGTTGAGTAGGGAGTAGGTGTAGCACATTCGTATTTAATTTTATTTGTGTTCAGCTGTACTTGAAGTTGTTAGTCTTATACARGTATACCTTGGAGATATTGTAGGTTTGGTTCCAGACCACCACAATAAAGCGAATATCGTAATGAAGAGAGTCGTACGAATTTTTTTCGTTTCCCAGTGCATATAAAAGTTATGTTTACACTATACTGTAGTCTATTAAGTGTGCAATAGCATTATGTCTAAAAAAACAATGTACATAATTAAAAAATACTTTACTGCTAAAAAAATGCTAACCATAATCTGAGTCTTCAGTGAGTCATAATCTTTTTGCTGATGGAGGGTCTTGCCTCGGTGTTGACGGCTGCTGACTGATCAGGGAGGTGGTTGCTGAAGGCTGGGGTGGCTGTGGCAATTTCTTAAAATAAGACAGCAGTGAAGTTTGCTGCATCGATTGACTCATCCTTTCACGAAGGATTTCCCTGTAGCATGCGATGCTGTTTGATAGCATTTTACCCACAAGAGAACTTCCTTCAAAATTGGAGTCAATCCTCTCAAACCCTGCCGCTGCTTTATCAACTAAGTTTATGTAATATTCTTAAATCCTTTGTTGTCATTTCAACAATGTTCACAGCATCTTCACCAGGAGCAGATTCCATCTCAGGAAACCACTTTCTTTGCTCATCCATAAGAAGCTACTCCTCATCTGTTAAAGTTTTATCATGAGATTGCAGCAATTCAGTGACATCTTCAGGCTCCACTTCTAATTTTAGTTCTCTTGCTATTTCCACCACGTCTGCAGTTACTTCCTCCCCTGAAGTCTTGAACCTCTCAGTCATCCATGAGGGTTGGAATCAACTTCTTCCAAACTCCTGTTAATGCTGATATTTTGACCTCCTCCCATGAATCACAAATGTTCTTAATGGCATCTAGACTGGTGAATCCTTTCCAGAAGGTTTTCAATTTGCTTTGCCTAGATCCATCAGAGGAATCACTATCTAKGGCAGCTATAGCCTTACAAAATGTATTTCTTAAATAATAAGACTTGAAAGTTGAAATTACCCCTTGATCCATGGGCTGCAGAATGGATGTTGTGTCACAGGCATGAAAACAACATTAATCTCATTGTACATCTCCATCAGAGCTCTTGGGCGACCAGGTGCCTTGTCAATGTGCAGTAATATTTTGAAAGGAATCTTTTTTTCTGAGCAGTAGGTCTCAACAGTGGGCTTAAAATATTCAGTAGACCATGTTATGAACAGATGTGCTGTCATCCAGGCTTTGTTCCATTTAAAGAGCACAGGCAGAGTGGATTCAGCATAATTCTTAAGGGCCCTAGGATTTTTGGCATGGTAAATGAGCACTGGCTTCAACTTAAAGTCACCAGCTGCATTAGCCCTTAACAAGAGAGGCAGCCTGTCCTTTGAAGCTTTGAAGCCAGGCATTGACTTCTCCTCTCTAGCTATGAAAGTCCTAGATGGCATCTTCTGCCAATATAAGGCTGTTTTGTCTGCATTGAAAAGCTGTTGTTTAATGCAGCCACCTTCATCAATTCTCTTAGCTAGATCTTCTGGATAACTTGCTGCAGCTTCTACATCAGCACTCRCTGCTTTGCCTTGCACTTTTATGTTATGGAGATGGCTTCTTTCCTTAAACCTCATGAACCAGCCTCTGCTAGCTTCAGACTTTTCTTCTGCAGCTTCCTCACCTCTCTCAGCCTTCACAGAATTGAAGAGAGTTAGGGCCTTGCTCTGGATGAGGTTTTGGCTTAAGGGACTGTTGTGGCTGGTTTGATCTTTTATCGAGACCACTAAAACTTTCTCCATATCAGCAAGAAGGCTGTTTTGCTTTCTGATCATTCGTGTCTTCACTGGAGTAGCGCTTTTAATTTCCTTTGAGAACTTTTCCTTTACATTCACAACTTGGCTAGCTGTTTGGAGCAAGAGGCCGAGCTTTCAGCCTGTCTTGGCTTTCGACATGCCTTCCTCACTGAGCTTCATCATTTCTAGCTTTTGATTTAAAGTGAGAGATGTGCGACTCTTCCTTTCACTTGAACACTAAAGAGGCCATTGTAAGGTTATTAATTGCCCGAATTTCAATACTGTTGTGTCTTGGGGAATAGGGAGGCCCGAGGAGAGGGGGAGAGAAGGGGGAACGGCTGGTCGGTGGAGCAGTCACAACACAACATTTAAGTTCGCCACCTTATACGGGTGCAGTTTGTGGCGCCCCAAAACAATTACAATAGTAACATCAAAGATCGCTGATCACAGATCACCATAACAGATATAATAGTAATGAAAAAGTTTGAAATATTGTGAGAATTACCAAAATGTAACACAGAGACACGAAGTGAGCACATGCTGTTGGAAAAATGGTGCCGATAGACTTGCTGGATAGTGAGCTGGATGGATGCTGCCATGGGGTAATGACTGATGTCAGCACTGTGTTAGGGAAGACTGGTGGCAGAGACACCTTCTTTTGAAACATCCTTTGCTTGAAGCAGTTTTCAGTTTGCTTTGACTTGCTGTTTAAATTGATTAACAACCAGAAATACAACTTTCTGGACTTGTTTCTTCAAATGTTTTGTACCCTCCWGTCTTCTGTGTGTTGATTTTTGGTCTGGTGTGGTAGAAGAGGGATGGAAAATGACCTGACTTTTGCCCATCTCCATCTGCTTATCTGTCAAGCAATGTGAGTGAGTTGTACGTGCGTTGATTATCCAAGTAAAATTGACTTTTTGATTATATAAGGCTTAATCACCTCTGCTGTTCTTTGCAGCACTGTTTTGTTCAGGATAGCTTTATATATTCTTTCTCAAGGACCTTGGTCTCCTGTTTTCAGCTTTCTTTCCTACCTTTTCGATAAACACCTTGGAAGGAAGAGTCAATGGTGAATTGGTTAATGATCAAAAGTGCTCCATGCTCCTTTTCTGTATTGGGGTCTCATATGGCTTTTTTCTTACATTTGCTTACCTTATTGTACCAGTGCCTTTTTCAGCTGATGTGTTGCTTTATCACATTTATTCCCCCAAATAAGTAGATTAAATATTTTATCTTCGCAACTAAACTTTATAATGAATGAATTCAGAGTACGTTTCAAAATGATCTGGCGTCGTCCAGGTTTTAAGCATATTAAAAAAGAGCCTGAGGTTTAACATTGATTTATCCAGGGTGGTAGTCATGTTAAATTATCATTCCTGACTTTGATAGTCATTCTTGCACTTGCTCTATTGCGGTAAATATTAAGCAATAAGTAGTTGGATTTTTAATCTGCAAAAYAGAGTTTTCTTCCACGCAAGTGAAAGAAGGGGGAGGGAAGGAAAGGGAAGAGTTTTTGAAAACAAATAGGATAAGTTAGAAGATGGATGTTCCGTAGTTCCTTTCCTTATGAACATACAAAATACAAATGGGTTTGGATTATGAATATTAAACATACTTCAACACCTTATCTGCCCCCACCCTTCTACGGAAAATTCAGTTAACTGTGATATATTTTTAACCATTTAATATACTTGGAATAGCAATAAAAAGGGCAAGTTTTCGTTATGATAAAGCTATTAAATCTTATCTGCTTTGTCAGCTTATTTTTTTATGAATGGAACTTCAGCCATGAGATAAAATATGTCTTATTACATGATTTATGAAGGGTTACTAAACTCTCTCATCATAATACTGTGTACTTAAATGTTTTAAAATAATCCTGTCTTTACTGGCTAATACTCTTGTACAAGTCCCTAAATAGATATAAATGAAATAATTTGTTTTCTGTTGGCTCAAAGTAAAGTGGTATGCTTAAAACTTGGAGCAGCTAGGACTCTGTCAAACAGCTTTAATATACTAGTAATGCCTAAATTGTATAAGCGGAATCCAAACTTTCCTTGGTAAAATGAAATTCCAATAGCTGTTGTTTATACAGGCTTTTAAAGGAAGAGAAATAGCATACTGGAGCTCACTGGCTGGCTTTAAAAACTGGACTCGCATTTTACCGTTCTCTTTTTCTTTTCAGTTTAGTCCCAAGTRTAACAAAGTTTACTTTAGGTTTCTAACCTCTTAACTTGAACACATCTAGAATGACACTTCCTTCATTTCTGGCCTCACTGACCTCTTGTACGCTAAACTAATCTGCTGTGAGTACTGTAACAATATGAACAAAACTTAATGTTGCGGTACAAGTGATCTTCAYCGATCCAGTGGATTTTAAGGGAATGAGCTGAAGAGGTTAAACAAAAAATTGATTGAAAGCTAGTAGCTTGTTGCCAGTGATGGATTTGTTSGGACTATTGACGTTGCTTTAAACAAGTCCACTTTCCTTAGAAGTAAGTAAAAATCTTGATAATGCGGAAGGTACCAATAGTCACTTCACTTTTTGGCCTGTGCGGTCTGTTGAATTTGGAGCTGTTCATGCTCCAAGTGCCTGAAAATTGCGTGCCGCCGTTGTGTTTTGAGTCTCTTGAAAGCGTGACTGAGCTTGGATCAGCTGACTGATACGCGTTCTTGGCAGAAAGTGAAATGTTTCGGTTTGGTCAGCAGGAAATCTCTCTGCGAGTTCGGTTTCTTGGGCCTTAGAGGTTACTGGCAGTAGCAAACTGGCTGGAACTTATTTGCTTACTCTGTAGAGGTTTTATTTTTAGTTGTTTATCAGAGCAGCCTATCAAGTTAGAAAAAGCAGTCTCTGGGAACCAGATTAAAACTTGTTTCTGAATTAAATTGCATCAGATTTAATCTGTTCATTTGCGTATTTGTAGCCCTCTTCTTCCAGAGTCTAATGACATGAGAAGAGTTGTGCTGAACCTTATCTGGAAATGAGTAACCTTGTCTCTAAATCAGTGTTTATCTGCTGCCGGAATAAATGGTTGTCCAAAATAGACTTTAGTGTAATCAAATATGTTTTTCAATTAAAATAAAGCTTAGTTAAGATGCATGTTTCAGTGCGTGCTGTGTTTTTCATTTGCATTATTATATTGATACCATGCAAAGTCAAATTCGGAAAGATATAAAACATCCAGAAGTTACTTTTGACTCTTCTGATGATCATGGATACTTAACTTGTGCATAAAGCCTAGATTTTTCTGCTCAAATATTGCTTCTGTCCTGTTGAACCGGTTCCTTTTATTAATAGGTAAGTAATCCATCGCTGACTTCTACAGTGACAAAACCAGTCAGCTTTGCATCATTGCTCTGAATTTCCTATTGCTATGTAAGCAAAGCTAAACATCAGTAGTTGAAAGATCTAAATACAAGACTTCATAAAGCTGTTAATATCTCTTCGATCATCCACCAAAAGTCTCTCCGTTGCATCCTTGATACCACCATTTTCCCCTCATTTTTCTTTTGAAATTGATCATCGTGGACTGGACAAGCAAGAGGATTATTTAATACATGGGAATAGAAGTAGACTAGAACCATCTGTTCCAAGCATACTGTGAATTTTGCTTAAAAATATCACCTGAATTGTGCAGCAGTAGAAATATTTGTAATACTTCAATGCATCCAAAGCAATTTTTTTTTAGATCCACTGAGAGACAGTTACCATTTGTGTGCTAGCACTTGCTAATATGTTATTTATTATCACCAGCTATGTAATGACAAGATGTCGACCTGTATACCTTCGCTTTGGAAGCAATAGCTGAACATGAGGCTATTCAGATACCTCAGGAGAAATTAGATGGGGACACTATCAAAAACTGAGTCCTATAAAGAGGAAAGAGGTATCTAAGATAACGCTACAGGAGTCCATGTCATCCTGCTGCTGAAAGAACAGCAAAAGGTGTAGTTGACCAGTAACAGGAGGGATGAATGCAGACTAGGAAGGTCCAAGAGAATAAAACTGGAATTCCTAGAATTCAGATACTGAAGAGACTGTACTTTCACTTGCTCTCTGTTTTATTTATTTTTATTTTTCCCCTGTAGCTCTAGCAGAGTCTTTGGGTAGTAACAAGTCCGGGCGGTGACTCAGTCATTACTGATTTCAGCTGTGGCATCTTGATTGGCTTTAAAGGATTTTGTTCTTATATTGCATATCACATTTTGTCTTAATTCTAGATAAAACTTCTTCATGGCAAAATGTAAAGACATAAGCCACTGCTGTTTTTTATTTGTTCAAAATCTTTGATCCCTGTTCAAAAAGCAAAGCTGGTTTAAAAGGATGTTCTAGCCAAAATCTTGCCTCACCCTTGAGTTATTTAGATTGTAGTGGCACCCAGTAGGTGCCAAAAATGCTTAGGCTGAAATAGCTGGGATGAGGTACAGAGGAGAAAGCACAAAAGATCTAATCTATGGAAAAGATAAATACTGACCCTTACTTCACGCACAAAAATAAATGAGCTCCTCTGTTTGAGGAATGAGGAATTAGAAAGCTGGGAGGCATGAAAGGATGCTGGCATTAGAGGTCGCTGTATGCTCAGAAACCCTCCAGATCTGTGCTGTGTACCATTTGGAAGTAAGGGATGAAGAAGAAACTTATGCAGAATCCTAGAAATACCAGGCTTGCCCGAATGTTCAAGGAATGCCTCTGTTGTTGAGGGAAAGCTCTTGGGAGGTCAATATGAAATAGAAATAGTACATAAGTTTGATTTTTTTTTTATTTTTTTTTTTTTGTAAAGAGTTTTATGGTTTGTAACATCTTGCCTTTCTTATGTGGACATGAGTATAACTTGTTCTACCTGAACTTACCTTGATTCCTGCTGATTCTGAAAAAATTAAACACCATGGTTTTTCTCTAACGAGTACCAGTTTGTCTAATACTGCTTCTTCTGCGAATCTTGTCTTTGTCACGCAGTTCCCTGATGTTTGAGGAACTAGTTCACATGAAACTCTGCAATGTGCTCTGACCTTCAGATATTGCTAGCCTAAATAAGGATCTTTGGTAATAAATCTGCTGTTCTGCTCTTTAAGTGTTATTCAATCTGTTCAAGTCAAACTTTTCCTATTAGTCTGTCCAAATCTCTTTAATACTGTGTATGAAAGTTCTTGAAAAGTTATCAGGACTGTGTGAACGCCTATCAGCACACTGCAGTTCAATGTAAGGGTACCTTCAGGTGGTGATCATACCATGACAGAGCTTCCAGTTCCATCAATATTCAAAGATCATGTATTTTTGTTTCCTCTCTGTGAATCCCACTGTAGAAACGCTACATCAGAGGTTGAAATGGTTTTCCGGGGAGATACCAGTATCCATTTGTTCATGCTTGATGCACATTCTTTGGAGGAAAAGGCAAAGAGGCTGCAAACCTTTAAAAGAAGATCAGTGCAACTAAATTTCACGGCTGGAAGTCAGACTGGCCTTCTGGTTGAGAGATTGCTTATTGGCGATATCAACTCAGATCCATAGAATGCCATCACAAAGAATTGCACTTAGTAGAGGGGGAAAAAATCCATTTAGTCCTACTATGAACTTTGCTTCTCTTGCTCTTGACAAGAGTAAGCTTGCACCCTCACRAGAAGTAGCATTTTTTTAGGATAGACTTGGTTAAGATGTGTTCGTAGTGATGTGTTTTTATTCGTGAAGACTGCTCTCCGATTATAATGGACTGTAGCTTTTTGAACCACTATTGCCAGCAGAAATTTCCATATTTTTATTTAAAAATACTGATCCATACTCCTTTGTTTCTGCGGTGGATCTCCAGGTAGCTTCTAATGAGGAAGTGAATGAATGTGAAAGCCACATGGAAGGTGAAGCTGGAACACCATGTAACGAACTATTTTGAAGAGCACCCATCTCCTCCTGCTTTGAAAAGGAGGGACAGATGGCTGCTTGTTTTTCTCCCTTGTAGGTGTCAGTACATTTTTATTCGCCTCAGTGTGTGCTGTAGAGATTTATTTGCTTCATCTACTCCCCGTGCTCAGCTCTTCTGTGACACCTTGCCTTTAGAAAGGTTCTGGCTTGATGTTCAGGACAGCAGACAGCTTGCATCTGTGCTGCTATTACCTGCCTAATGTATAAATTGAGGACTTTATGCACGTGGAACACTTCCCTAGCAGTAAACTTTCTTTTAAAAGGTGGGTGAAGATGTAACAGCCTTCTAATGCAAATTTAGAACTAACAGTTTGGAAGCCATTGCTGAAAAGATGACTGACTTGTACTGTGAACATGAGGGTGAAGATTAGCCTTGGCTAGTACCGTCCTCATATGGCGTGAGTAACTAAAATAGATTTTTATCAATCGGTTCTTTAAAAAAGATAGTTTGAATACATAAAAGTACATTACAGGATGAAAACAGATGGTTGCGGCTTGAGGATTTTGCTGGCCCTAGCTTTCCGTTTAGGCTGTTTGGTCACTTAGAAATGTGGTATTATTTCCCTCAGCTATTTCTCTGTTTGCTCTCTTTCTTTCTGTGAACACTTTGGGAAAAAGAAATACGCTTGTTCTGTGAATATCACTGAAGTTTTTGCTGATCTGTATTTCAACCATTGATGTTGCATTGTTCTACATGAAAGATGATTTTTAATATTTGTATGTATTATAATAGAGCTCACTGTTCCCTTCTTTTTCTTTCTTTTTTTTTTCCCAGGGGATCTACAAGTATCTCGAGAGGTGTTTTTCAGACTTCAAGCAGAGAGGCTTTGTTGTTGGATATGACACACGAGGTCAGGTGACCAGCAACTGCAGCAGTAAGAAGTATGAGTATTGATTACATTTGCAAGACTAGAAATTAAATTGTGCCTTTGAATGAAAATATGAATTCCAGTCTATCAAAACATTTTTATGTCATGAACTGCGCACACTGTTTTCCCCCCCTTAGTCCATTTTAATAGTAATGAAGAGTGGCATGAACTAAAGCCTTGCAATACCAGTTGCCGTGCAAATGTGGAATGTAAGGCTAGTCACTTCACCAAAGAATTTACAATCTAAATACGCAAGAACATTAGGCAGACATTAAGAAGTTGATATGCCCGGAGAGAAATTTGAATGTGAAGGTAAATTCAGAATACTAACACCTAGCTTGAAATCATTTAATGTTAATGTGCTATTGTTAACGCTGTCATTCTTTTATATCGCACATCTGATTAAACTTGCTTGGGGGAGAAGAATTCTACCTTCAGCTTACTGTAATCCAGTATTTTGGTACTTGTTACGTTAGTGTTTGATCTCAGTGTATTTCCACACTGGGAATCTCTTAACTGGAATGCTTAAAATGTAAACTTCCGGTGATGTGAAACCGTGCTATTTGTGGGGAGGGGGAAGAGAGGATTGTTTAGCCAAGAGGGGCAGTGCTAAGAAAACTGCTTTTTGAATTCCGTAGGGAACCCTAATTCCTTGCAGATCTTGTCATTAGGGGAGGAAAACAGATCATGTTGTAATAGCATGCTTTACAAAAAAAACCCAGTTGTTACTGTGGTTAATTTTTTTTAAATTTTTGTTGTTATTTTCAATATTTACTATTGTAAGAATATGTAAGTCCTTGGTATAATAGAGTACAGAATCTAGTGACTGTCTTTGAAGACTTTTTCCACTTCCCCCAAATCCGCATCTCCACACCTTCAAGTCTGATCTTTATATGTAGTACGTTATCTGCCAGCCTTTGTGTAAAGGTTTTAAACTTACACATTATATTGGATTTGCAGGTACTGTTTTGCAGGTTGGTTGGATTATATACAGCTTTAAGATGTAGATGTTGAAGGGAAATACTCCTTTTCAGCCTCACAAAGCTTGTAGTCCTGACTTGATGGCAGCGCATTCTTAATTTTTCCTCACATCAAAGGAGCAATTCAGTTCTTAACTGCATGCTTTCTTCTGTCTCTTTGGATTGACACATAGTCACACAAGTGTTAAAATCAAATTGAACCTCCACAAAAGAGTGTTTTCAATCAAATCGGCATGCGCACCCAGCTTTTTTCATATCTATGTGAGCACTAGTGCCCTTTTTGTGTCAGTCCCAGTGCTCAAGGAGGCGGCTGGGTGTGAGGGAGATGGCAGAACTTCTGGTAGTCGCCCGTAATTACGTTGGCGTAAGCCAGTTGTGAAATACGAGCTAGCTAGTAGCTTCAACGACAAGCATAGCTCTTGAAAGCTCTCAAGTGGTTCAGGTTACATTTGTAGGCACTATAGTGAAATTCTGAGTAACTGGAAGGTAGACTGTTACAGTATACTCGTCACGTGAGATAACTAATTAAGTATTAATGCTTGTCTGTAAAAATAAGTGAGTAAAATAAATTTATACTATGTAATCTCTCATCTGTTTTGACTCTCTGAGCCAGACTTCACGTTAGCTGCTGAGTTGTGTATACCTGACTTGAAAAGAGCAGCTTCCTATCAAACTGTTGCATGAAAGAATTAACTTCCCTGCTTCTTGAAAGGAAAAGATTGTTTTAACAGCAAGATTTTACAACATGGGTGCCGTAACYGTTTCTAAATTGACTGGATTAAGACCATGCTGGTTTGCAGAAGTATGTTTTAGGAATAGGTCTAATTTACATGGTTGTTTGAAGTGCTGTGCGCTCTTCGGGCAACAAATGACAACTCTGTCTCAGATTCTACAACCTGAAAACTGTATGATATTGACAGTACAAACTGTAGGATGTAACATCAAGTGTAAGCAAAAAAAAAGCCACTGGAGGGAAGCAGGAGACACGTGCAATGAAGGTTACAGTAATGGCATATGGGTACTGGATTGTCCTGGGGAGTTGGGTTGACCGAATGTTTTCTTCTTCCTGTCGACAGACTGGCAAAGCTCACTGCAGCGGTCCTCCTGGCGAAGGACGTACCTGTGTACTTCTTCTCGACCTATGTCCCTACGCCCTTTGTGGTGAGTCGTCATCATCTCTTTTGTATTGATGAGCCCTATAGTTAAGGGAGAATTTGAACGTTTACTTAAAATGTGAACTAGTAATTTTCTTCTCAAATTCCGGCATTTAAACAGAAAAATAGAGGGTGTTGGGAACACTTGGCTCTTCAAGGAGACTGTAAAAAGAAAGTCACTAAATTCTTCTCTGTGCAAACAGTCAACAGAACCACATTTCATCCTAGGTGTTGCTATACTAGGGCAATACTTACTGCAGTCCAGGCTTCGCTATATTAATTATAGGTGACACATTTTGCTATTGTTTTATTCTGTGCTTAAATGTGTAAGTGTCATAGGGATCAGAGAGAATATTTCTCTCTGTGTGTAGAAATACACATATAGAGGGAGCGTATGTTTTTGGACTGTACAGTAATGCTGCTTAGAGTGGAAGAAATAAAGGACTGTTTTCATTTCTAATATCTCAAGCAATAGAGCTTTCTGTTCCCTTAAAGGATGTTAAAGATTTATTAAAAATGTGCTTAATTTCTCAGGACAAGTGTAATACCATAGTCATGGAAGCTGTTTCTTGCAGAGTTTTAGATGATCTTGCAAAATAGAAAAATGCTTTTCTAGTATGCTGCGTATGTTGATCTCTTTTCTAGGGGAGGACTGAAAGGACTAGGCATTATTTAGGTAGAAGTATCTGTAGTTTGTTTTTCAACAAGCCTTTTGGTGAATTCCTTCATTCCTTTTCAATTTTTTTTTCTCTTCCTCACAAACCAGTGTAATCTAAGTGTAAGCTTTCTTTACTTGGCCAGTTAAAACTGTGTTTACGTAATTGAGAAATAGAATAATGTTCCTATGCAACAGAATGGCGTTACTCTGTCCAAGTTTTCTCTCTACAGAAAACAGAACGATAAGCATTCATGTATACAATTTTAAAATAAGCCGATGAACTATTAAGAGCCAATTCTCCCGTAGCATCCTATTGTAGAACTGTCTTAATAATTTAATGATACTTGTGCCAGCTGCCAAATTCACGGTTAAATTGATGTAGCTTTTTTATTTATTTTCTTTCTTTTTTCTTCCCAGCCCTATGCTGTTCAGCAGCTCAAAGCTGTTGCTGGTGTGATGATCACAGCATCCCATAACCGGAAGGAGGACAACGGATACAAGGTAAGTCCCGGGTTTGAAGTTTATAATGTATCATGGCCAATGTTTTCCAGTATTATATATATGGCTTAAATGCACATTTTGGCTTTTTCTGGGGCAGGGGGCGGCGTGTGTGTGTGTGTGCATATGTGTTCATTAGACAGAAAAGTGGTTTCAAGTAACTCATCCTTTTTTGACTTCTCAATTACATGTTTTTTTCTAATACTGGAACTTAAAACAGCATTGCTTGTGTATCTTGAGCACAAATCTGTTGTGACGTTCCATGGAGTCTAATCAACAGGTAAAGAAATGTTTAAGCAATTTATCATGTGTTCATTTCTTAAATTTAGAAATGAGATCAAAGCTGAACAAGAACTTCAGAGGTGAATTGGTCGGCACAGTAGGTAACTGTGCTGAAGATGGTGACAATTTAATAGTTGATTGATAAAACTGTGTAAATTATTGTGGTGTTCCATATAAGATGTTTTCTCTGGGCAGTGGGAGACATGTGGCTTAATTTTACTTCATCTTTTGAAAACTTGGGGCAGTGTAGCCATCCATACTAGCAAATGTTACTTATGTGGTATTGTAAGATTATTCCTTTTTTAAACTTTCTGAGAATCTAAACTGAAACCTAAGCATAAAAAATTGAACTTAGCCTTGGAGAAGCTCATTTAACAGGCAGTGAGTAATGGTAGTGAAAAGAAATACCAATCACATTGCACTGCGTATAGATAACTCTTGGGGAGGTGATTGTACTGCACTTGTCCTCTGTGGAACAAGCTGTGAAGTGCTTCAGCTCTACAGACGAATGAGAAAATAAGGCACATCAATTTTCGGAGTGCTTCATTTATGAAGAACCCATTATGTTTGTGTCTTTTGATACAAAAGCATTTTACTTTTCATTTTCTTTTCTTGTTTTTCACAAAAAGGTGGTTTTATCTTCCACTGTTTCCCCTGGCAATTCAACAGCTTCTGAAAGTTTTGGACAATTTTAACCAAACTTGACAAAATCATAGTTTTGAAGGTACTGTGAGTGCCTGTGTGGTTTCATCAAAGCCAGCAGTCAGGAAAAGAGAGATTGTTCTGAGTGGAAAGTCCGCACTGTGAACTTAATCATGCTGTTGGAAACAAAATTACAGGAAAATAGGCATCTTGATAATTCTTTAACAAAGATTTTTTTATTTTTTTATTTTTTTAGTTTGGGGCTTGATAGTGCTTCTAGTTGAAAGATTACGGTTGTTATGGAAAAAAATCTGCCTTGGCACACTGCTTATCTGTTTTGCTCTGATTTCGAAAACAAGTAGTCCTTTTCTTAAAGGAATGCCAGACTATGTAGAAAGTAACATTTTTCTCCTGTTATGCTTTGCACAACACTTTCAAATGTGCGTGCCTAGCATCAGGTTCTCATGTCCTGATGATTTCAGCCATAATAACTGAATACCAACTTTTTTGAAAGTAGGTCATGTTGCTGAATAGCTATCATTACATAATTGAAATCATAAACCTATGCGATCCCAAATGACTTTGGAGAACTGAGCCAGTTTGTTGCTGGTCCTTTCTGTGTAACTTCGAGAAGCCAGAAGTACGTGAAATCCTCTATCTAAGAGAATTTATAAAGTTAATAATCTTTGTTATAAACTTTTTATCTTGTTTCCCTTAAATTTATACTAGGTTTATTGGGAAAATGGAGCACAGATCACATCTCCTCATGATAAGGAAATTATAAAATGTATAGAAGAGTGCGTTGAACCATGGAATGGCTCTTGGAATGAGAATCTAGTAGATACCAGTCCCCTTAGACAAGATCCTCTGAAGAAAATTTGTGACTGTTATATGGAAGATCTGAAAAAGATCTGTTATCATAGGTATTGTATAAAATAAAAATATAATTTCAGTACAGTTTAAGTGAGCTGTGGGATACCATGTGGTAAATTGAGTGCTGAGAGATACAACTTAGACTTTAATAATAAAGCATGAGACGCTTCCATACATAACCATTTTTGATTTGGGTTTAGGGCTTGGGCTGTCTTCCAGAAGTTTTATAGTTCTGACCTACATGTAGTGATTTTTGTTGCCACAGATCAGTGACTTGATTTCTGCCTTTATGGTTCTCAGAAGCCTGGTGCTCCCCCCTGCCAGGGACATCAGTGCTTGAGGCTGTTGTTCCGTGCTCTTCATCATGGGAAGCATTTTGAGTCATCTCCCTGTTCTGTCTTGTTCCATCCTTTCTCTAGGGTGTCACTGTGAATTAGATGGTCACCGTCATTAGGACTAGATAACACTTTTTGACAATAAGCAGCTAGTTTGAGGCACAAGTCCGGTCACTGTCTTTGGACACCAGGCTACAATAACACACCCTGGTATGAACCATGATGTGCAAATGAATGTGCTCAGAGTTGGAAAAAATTGAATAAAATGCCAAGATTCAGAGCAAAGTTGTGAGGCATGCGTGGGTGAAATAGAAATGAAATGATTAAAGGTTAGGTAGGGCTGAAGAAAACAGTAAAGGAGCAGAATGAGGAATATAGGTGGAGCAGAGTTGGAGTAAGATTTACAGAATGGTAGAAGAGCTCAAATTTGTTGTAGAAAGTAATGGTTCCGTTTGGGGAGATTTTCAGCCAGCTCAGTAGAAGGTAAATATTCTGTTTTCCACAGGGAGAAGCTTCAAAMCAGCAATTTCTAGTGAATGTCCAAATGAACACTTTTCAATTGTGCCTTCTTTGAAATTGCTGCAGAAATCAGCAGAATAGTACAAAGTATAATTGTGTCRTCTTTTTATTTTGCTCTTCCACATGAAGGTAGTGTTGTGAAATAACTAAAATGTTACTTTTTTTTTTTCTTTCTCAGGGAGCTAAACATGCAGACAAACTTGAAGTTTGTTCATACCTCATTTCATGGAGTTGGACACGACTACGTGCAGCTGGCTTTTAAAGCATTTGGCTTTCAGCCCCCTATTCCAGTACCTGAACAAAAAGATCCAGATCCAGACTTCTCTACTGTCAGATGTCCAAAYCCTGAAGAAGGAGAATCTGTGCTGGTATTTTTGTTTGTACTTCATTAGATTTATGTATTTCTGGGACTTTCCTTTGTTTGGATGTGATACTGTGACGAAAACAAAGCTGGGAAAAAAACAGGGAGCAACTTGTTTTCGGCTGTGTTAATGCAGTGGGCAATCCATATGAGATTTTCTTTCGCTACATATTATACATATAAATAAGAAGTATGACTATGGGTTTACTTGATTTTATGTCTCTTTTTTTCCCTCCTTCCACCAGGAGTTGTCACTGAGGCTTGCAGAGAAAGAAAGTGCTAGAGTAGTAGTGGCCACTGATCCGGATGCAGATAGATTAGCAGTGGCGGAACAACAGGAGAAGTAAGTAATGGGACCTTTTGTTTTATCCCTCCTTGAAGAAAAGGTGGTGAAAACCACTAAATGTCCCAGCACGACAGACAGATACACACTTTAAAACCCCTCTTTACTGTTGTGACTTAACTATTTGGATATTTTTCTTGCTAACTTCATCTTTTACTGTAGCTCTAGCTGAAGTAATGTGTCTTAAATAAAATCAGTTAATAACTTGGAAAAGATGTGATGAAATACTTATCAGTATCACAGTATACGGCCAGATAAAACTTTACTGAAATGTTAAGTGCTTGTTAAAGACAATGAAGTCTTGTTGTCTGTGCTTTTTGACTTCTAGTAGAAAAACCAATGCTGCCTTGGGGCAGTTAACTGATGCGGATTTTTTTTTTTCCCCTGGCTTCTTTATATTGAATAGAAATTATTTTTCTTTCCTGCTAGCAGGCCCAAATTCTGATCATTGTGTAAGTAACTGTCTGTAATATGCAGTTGCACAGATATTGCCTAAAGCCAAAAACTTAGGCTGCTCTACTTCTGTTTGATAAATTCAAAAGACCTAAGCTGTTTGAAAGTTGATCATAAGGAAACTTAACTGGTGTCTTTGCTTGCTAGCAAAATGCACTGGGCTTATAAATCACTGAGCGTGATAAATGCGGAGCCCTGTTAGCATCAGGGCTTTTTATAGAGCAGCTTGTCGCTAGTATGCTCGGATTCCTGTTCCAATGACTGCGGCAAACGCCTCCCCCTGAACAGATGCTCCTGGGGATCCTGAAAAAGCACTGCTATTTTCTGTCCCGTCTGTAGTGGCTGCTGGAAGGTGTTCACTGGCAACGAGCTGGCGGCTTTGTTTGGGTGGTGGATGTTTTCTTGCTGGAAGGAAAACTGTTCCAGAGATGCTGATGTCAAGAATGTTTACATGTTAGCGACCACAGTCTCCTCGAAAATTTTGAGGGCAATTGCACTTAAAGAAGGATTTCACTTTGAAGTAAGTGTGGTTTTTTTTTTTTTTTTTTTTTTTTTGTGATTTGCCGTTTCCTCGGCAGAGTAAAATCTGATTGCCATTTTCTCTACCTAGCCCCCTGTTTATGAACTTACAAAATGACAAACCTGAGACAAATATCTCTCAATCTTTTGGCTGTGAATTTTTGTGCCATCCAGCTTAAGAAGAATACTGTTTTACCTAGATGAGCCTGATTTTGGTATCAGGCAGACTTGCATCTGCTGTGGTTCTTAATGCATGTTACAGTAAATGCAGACTGTTCTGTTAACATATGGAAAGCTGCAAGGAAGCTGTAATGGGTGACACAAATTAAGACTCATATCAAATGTAATGAAATGGGTTTGTCTTGGTTATTTTCCTAGAGATAAATTCTTCTGTGCGAGAGAATGTGAGCCTGTGGTATTGGTGTGTTTACTACAAAAATGACATGCTTTTTAATGGTTTCGTGACAAATATTTAAAGATTGCACAATGTTCTTTCAGGTGCCCAGTCCATTAGTAGATTTTGAATTTGATTTTAGTTCAAGATGTGACAGATGGCAGAACTCTTATGCTCAGATATTTTGTGTTGTTTCATTAAGGACTTAATAAAAAAAAAAAAAAAAATTGGGGTGCCACTGCAGACTGACAGATTTCTCAGGTTTCCGGGGCTTTTGGCTGTTAGCCATAAGAGATGCAAGTGCTCAAAAGCTTAGCATAAACTTAAACATACCTAGATCCTGGTCCTGTTTAATAGAAATGTCCCAGTTAAACCAGTGTGTAGTAGAAAAAGATATTTTGCCAGACAATGAAGAATTAAAAAATAAAATTGAAAACAGTTGTGAAAACCATTTTGAATGACTGTCCAAATATGCTTAGCCAGGCTGAATATCACTTTCTGTAGTGAATTTCATTATCTCACTAAATACTCGTCATAGTTTTTTTTTCCAGGAAGGAGGCATATGTGATTGGAAAACCATTAGGAATTTATAGAGCCCCTCTGTCGCCTGTTGAAAAACTTCCCCTCTCTGTACCCTCCTTTTCTCTGAGATTGGTTTCTAAAGTTTTGACCGCTTTTGCGTGATCTGAAGAGCAAAGGCAGTGCTTTTACAGTCACCCCAAATTGCTGTTTATATTGTCTTTTTTTTTCCTTTTGTTTGTTTTGTACTGTTGTCTCATCCGATAAGCACTACAGAAAGGTGAGATTGTCTTATCTGATCTTGGAAAGAACCACAGTCTGTCAAGCACACTTATTTCTGGGTTTAATATTCAGTTCCTAGTTGAGTATTCGTTGGTAAAATGCCATTCTATGGCTCTTTGCCTTAGATTCATGATCTAAACTGAAGGTCCAAATTGTATAATGCTTGTCTTTACTGTCCCTCCGCTGTCGATCAATCAGTTAGATTTAAATTCAGGAAAATTATTTCAAGGGAATAAGAAAAATGGCCTTAGCTTTAGTGTTTGGACTCTGCAGCAGTCTCTCCCGTTGACCCTAAAATCCTTAATGCATCACCTCTTCCCCCCTGCCCTAGTCTGAGACTTCTGCTTTCTTCCAAACTCCAGAGTCTAGCACATAAGATTCCCGTTTAAGAAAGCGTCCTGGAGGTGAAGGGAACAGTGGTTCCCTTTGATCAAGCGGGCACGCTTTCTTGTTTGACTTGAAATTCAATAGAAAAGATTTATATAGTGCAATCTTTGTTTGTTTTGATTCGTTTTAGGAAACACTCCCTGGTTTTAAATGGATTGGAAGTAGAGTAAAAAATCTCCTAGATAATGGAAAAGAAATTCTCTTTGCCTTTGAAGAGTCTATTGGTACGTATATTAGTATAAATTTAAAATGTTGGGAGGCATGTGGGGGAAATGTGACTCTAAAGCAGTGGTCTTAGTTGTGAAAAGAAACACAAAAGTACTTTTTTTTCTTTGTCCTCCTGCTTACTAGTATCAGTATTTTGCTCTCATCGTATCAACTTGACAACTGTCATAATAAATGAGGTGTTAACGATCCAGTCAAATCTCTCATTCTGATACTGTTGCTGTGCAGTTTCCTGATTCTGATACAAGTTGACAGTCTTGAGGTGCCAGAGCTAAACTACTGTTGCTTCTTAGCCTCTTAACTAAGATCAAGCATAATAGGATCTGTTCTTAACCAGTTAATATCTTACAGGTCCTCCCCGTGAGGACTAACTATTAAATGGCTTTATGGAGCTGGGAGGCTGCCCAGGGGCTTCTTCAGTCACACTGTCTGTCCCACCAGTATTGCCTTTCCTCCAGGAGCCAAACACCGTCCYCTCTGAAAAAATAAGTTTGTGAGAAGTCTAGTTATGTGTAGTAATAGCATTAACTACGTCWTGAAAGCGCATGAATAATCTCTCTGACCTTGCCTTTAGAAGCTGCTTTTCACTCTGCTGAAGGTTTCCCTCAACTGTTCTTTAATGACTTTAAATTGCTGACTAAAAACAATCAACTTTCATTATCAAAACTTGGCAATTTTATGGTAACTTTCATTAAAAGGTCATGAGCACTCCATTCTCTTTGATCTTGCTAAAACCACTCATTTCTACAGAACTGTGTGGCGAACATTTCAGCTATAGTTCTCCTCCGTTTCTTAGGCTGAATGGCAGCTCTTTAGGAGAGTGTTTTCCCAGAGAGTACGTCAGTTGAAAACGAAGCCCTTACTGAAGAGGGTGTGTGTCCTTGCCAGTTTCCTCCCACAGTCATAAAATTCAGGAAACTTTTGACTGTGAGGAATCCAGATCTTGCTCATGAATCCCTTCAAAAAGGTGGTAGCTTTGCAGTATTGCGGAGCATGGTTTACCAAGGCTGCATCTGTAGGGGTTCCTTTGATTCAGATTACTGGCAAGACTTTTGGCAGTATCGGGGTGTTTGCAGAAAACAAACATATCCTTGTGTTTAGCACTGCGCTGTGAGGGATTCCCATAGACAGCAGATGTTATCTGTCCGGAACTAACAGATGATAGCACATATCTTTCCAGCCCTATAATCCCTAAGTTAATTAGACGTTTTTAGAAGAGAGGAATTCATGTGCAGTAATAAAGACAACTTATATTTATTGGCCAGATTTCATTTACACGAAAGAGGGTTGAAACTTCACCCAAATAAACCAATGTAGTAGTATGTCAGCTTAGTTTTCCACAATAAGCTTTTTACTTCTAGGGTTCATGTGTGGTACATCAGTGTTGGATAAAGATGGTGTAAGTGCTGCTGTGGTCATAGCTGAAATGGCGACTTACCTGGAAGGCAAGAACCAAACRCTAGCACAGAAACTCACAGAGATATATGAAACGTAAGTTGTATTTTTCTTTAATACGTTCTACTTAATCATTTTCGGGTTGTAAGTCATCTAGTAAAGATTTTTAATATGTCCCTTAGATGTTTTCTCAATGTAGGTTGTTTTTTTTGTTGTTGTTGCTACCGCAGATTGCAATCTTCACAATTACAGGTACCACTTAAAGACCATATATCCCAAAGGACTGAAGAGGCCCTTTCTACCTGGTGTCTGTAATGAGTTATGTAAGAGCAGAGTTTTGCCTATGGATCGACCTTGCAAACTCTTATCTCTTCATTCAGGCTATGTTAGTTCTCTTCTGACAGGTAGCTGCRTCTTAGTTGTGGTCCATATGCATCTCTTTGAATGCTTAATATTTTACGCTTAARCAGAGTCTGGAGATTGTTTAAAAAGTTATTTTCTGTTCTTGTAGAAACTTGTAATAGAAATATTATGATTGGTAAAAAAGAAGTATGGATGGAGATGTGTGTGTAAAAGCCCCAGGAGAAACAGCAGAACAAAGATTAAAAGAATGACCTGTGTATGATATCTGCAGACACAACTGACAGCAAGAAAATGAGGAACATGTTGTTTATGTCCAGATYGAAAGTTATTTTCTGTGATAAACCACAGYTCATCAGCACAAGTTCCTGTGCTCTGACCGCTGGAGGATGGCAGCGCATTTGCAGCAAATCGTGTAGGCTGTTCCTTTTCCTGCCGGCCCAGCAGGAAGGCACGCTGCGGCCCTGAGAAACGCAGCACGGGGAAACCCAAGCGCTGSTTAGCACGGTTGTGTAAAGTTTATGTAGGCTGAAGCAAACAAAGTTTAAGGCAAAAGGGCTGTTGGGTCCTAACGGGTATAAAAGATGTTTCCAAAAGTAGTTTGTCATTACCAATCGGGAACGACCCAGAAGAGGTGTTGAGGGTTCGGACAGCTAGTGTGCCTTGTTGTTTGTGTTGCACACTCCTTGGACACACATGTCTCGGTGCTTACAAGTGTGTGGATGTGAGAGTATGAGTGGGTAAAATCARCTTGCTTGGGCATTTTGCAAAATAAAATCACTTTCTCTTTCCCATAAAATCTCACATTGCTTGTTGCAATAACTTCTTGTGGCTCTAAGATGAGAATGAAATAGCTCGGTTTGGAAGAGTTGTGTTACGGTGCTTCACGTGCAGTGGTTAACTAAAGACATAGTTCACGCATTCTTTGCATTCTTACAATTTGTAGAGTGCAGAGTTTGTTAGAAGACTTTAAATTCTCAGACTTGTGTTAATGTATGTTTAAATGGGATTGTTTAAGCGGTCATGTCTCTGTGGCACTCAGGAGTTCACCCTGTCMTGTGCAAATTGTAGCAGAAACGATCTCTGCACAGCAGGGCGGAAAAACTGGCAAGGATAATGATGGCCGAAGGAGCCATCTTCTAATCGGACTAGTTTTGCAGGCTGCAAAGACGGGTCTCTACGGAGTCCTCATCCTCTGTAGAATGAGGAGTGGGTGGAATATCGTAAAGAACAACTTAAACCTCAAAGTGCRAACATGGTTGCTGTACGTAGTGAGCGCTTGCTCACGGTTGGATTGGTGACAATAGTTTTAACGTGGATGAAACGATCAGTCACTTTTCTCAAAGACTGTTGAAATCATCTTTTGTTGTGACTGCTCACATAGCTACAATAGACAATTTTTGATGGTTTAAGTCAAAATACAATTCAGTGATATGCTTGTGTGAATGGTGCTGCATATTAATTTCCTGATGGCTACCAAGGCTGCRCTTAGTCAAACCACTGGCTTTTATTTCTTTGGAACCAAAAACCTTTGCATTTAAAAATCCCACAGGATGTTCTGAGGAATGCAACAAAGTCTGCTTCAGAGTCCAAACATTTGCGTATAAATACCTGTGTTCTCACACTTGCGGGAACGGTGTTTTGTTTTGCTGTTTTTTTCCGAAACTGGATTTATTATGGGTAACAAGTGTGCAGAAAACTTCTGAATCTTGCAACTGAAAAAATCCTTCTGCTTGTAGGTAYGGATATCATATATCAAAGACTTCCTATTTCTTGTGCTATGATCCTCCTACTATCAAAAGGATATTTGAAAAGCTTCGGAACTTYGATGGCCCTCAGTCTTATCCAAAGTTTTGTGGTGTTTATAGCATATTACATGTGCGAGATGTTACCACTGGCTATGATAGCAGCCAGCCGAATAAGAAATCGGTGAGTTGCAAAGTATTTCTGCGGGAGATGCTCTCTTTTTGAAGAAACTGAGGGTTAAATACACCAAGAACTRTACAGAGAGATGCTCTGATGTCAAGCATGTGGCATATCAACTTAGATTACAATGTTATACACTGATTAATAATGTTTCCTGGGGAGAAATCTTCTTAAAAGTTGAAATGGCTTGGCTGTTCTATTGACTTTTTTGATATAACAATGAATGATCCTTATTAGTTTAAGCGAGTTCAATGCTACTGCAACTCTTCTCTAAGCTGTAGCATTTTGAAGAAAACTAAAGGTTATACTGCATACTGATGCTACATCTTCTGTTTTAAGGACTGATTTTAAAAGCCTTCATTTGAGAATGTTTGGAAAYAGTTGCTGAACTTCCAGCAAGTTTCCAAATGCTGGAATTCCTATGGGAGTAATAGGCAGTCCCACTAACTGAAGTATTGAGTCTGACGTAGATGATAGGCTTGTCTGTTAGGCTAAAATGACTTGTTCTAGTTTGTTGGACTGGTTGGTGGATATATAATGCATGGGATTTCAGCACGTCTATTTAAACTTGTATATACTGACTTTTATTAAAAAGCTACTTTTGTGTTCATTGGGGTGTGCTGCATTAAAATGTCGTTTATGCAGGTGCTGCCGGTGAGCAAAAGCAGTCAGATGATCACTTTTACATTTCAAAACGGTTGTGTTGCCACCCTTCGGACGAGTGGAACAGAACCAAAGATCAAGTATTACGCAGAGATGTGCGCGCTGCCTGAACAGAGGTCAGTAACGGGTCTGCACGCCCACGTCGCAAAATGTCTTCGGACTGAAAAGACTGTACCGAGTCACTGGTTCCCCCCAGAGGGGAACCAGCRCTGCCCCCTCTGAAACCTGAGCCTTAGCTGAATGTCCGAACCCATTACACTGGCCAGGCTGATGCGCGTACTGATCATAAGGGACCCCTCTGTAGTGCGTAAGAAGACAAAGAATCGACTCTTAAGCACCCGCTACTACGGAAGAGTTGTGTTCTCACCCCGATTCATTGTTCCCTTGGAATTAAAATGTTACGAAGTTGTGCTGCTGCTGGCAAGTGTACTTGAAGCCAGGTGGATTCCCGTTGCATTTGGGAATCTGCTGTGTTGCTCTGAGTTAACAGATAATAAATAGCGGTCACTCTCCTTTTGACAGACACCTGGATTCAGCTTCTTCCAATTTAAAAAAGAAGGGAGGGAAAAAAAAAGGGAGGGGGGAATCATAAGGCATGTGTACACCATTGAAATCAAGAGTGCAAATGAGGAGCCTAGGTTCCCAGTGTAGCTAAGGGAGAGAAGTAGACTCTTGAGTTAGATTCCTAAATTAAATTGCATCATTACCCCTCCTGCTAGACCTRTGTCCCAGGTCTATTTTTTTTTAATTGTTTTTTTTTTTTAATTGTTCTGAATTGCGCTTGTGATAAGAGCGGGGCAGAGAGGTGGTAGGTGTTCTACGCAGCAGTGTTCTGAATGGCCGCTCTTGTCAGAAGCTTGTAGTTTCGTTGATAAGAGCTTGYTGACTGACTGGTATATGAATATACTTTTTTGTTTGTTTATGAGCGTATGAAAATTCTCAATCCACCTGGAACATGCTTCTATAAATCCGGAAGAAGTCAAGATACCATTTGATGGACACTGCCAGTGTATTCTTATCAGCTGAAGAAAGGATAAGATATAGTTGAGGCAAACAGCTGGACCCACAAAGAAGAAATAAATGCTAGAAACGYTGACCCCAGCCTAATAGGTTTAAACTTAACACAAGTGAGGGCCAGATGTGTAACAGTAGTGGAGAGAGGAACAAAGTATCTGAGATACTTTGGGTCATTGTGGCTTTTGATGTTCATTCTGGTAACTCAGAAGAATAGAGTGACCTTTAATTTCAGTAATAACTCTGGATAGTGGCAATTATAAATTGGAATATGAATTTGAAACACTTCCAAGCTTCTGTGGTTCAAGGCATTAAATGCTCTGTAGCTGCCTCAAAGCACTCCTTCCTGTAATAGCTTTGCAAATGTTTCTATACATTGTTGTTTACTAAGCAATCTTAAAAGCTGAGCATCAGGAAAGTCAGTTCTGTTGTAGTCTTTCTGGGTGCTTTTTAAAAGGAAGTGGTGACCTGAAGGGCAAAAATGTATTGCCACTTCCACAAATGAACAAAGCAAATGTAAGTARAAAGCTCGTTTTGCCCATTCTTTAAAACCAGACTGAGTTCCTCTTCCTCCAGTGAGATGTGCAGGGGAGGAAAGGGAGTAYGCATCTTTAAAGGTGTGTTGCAATGCATTACTCCTTGTGCAAATGTGGTTTTTGCCTTTTTATACAAATAAATGTCTGAGCATTTAAATTGGGAAGGGATTGCTATATTATGGTGTCCTCTTTTGAGCTGTGATACTTCATGCAGTTACTGAGTCCTTATAATTCATGCTTTAGTTAAAACAGTCATATCCCCTGGAAGGGCATCTGGAGGCTGTTAAAGACGGATATAGGGAATCTACCACTTCTGTTAGTAGTTTATTCTTATTTTTCTCAACCTCTGATCTGTACCTGACCTGTTGGTCTTGCATCAGTTTTACAGCCACTAGTTCTTGTGTTTTTTCTGCTAGATGGGAGACCTCTAGTGGCTATTATTTTTCATGTCCAAATTAATATTGCGATAATCCCTACCAAACAGTAGTTTGATAAGCAAGCAGATTGCAGCCTTTCCACGTTGATGGTGGTAAGAAAAGTAATAGAGCTAGTCCATCCCCATCAGATCCTGCACTTTTGAAATAGATGCTTGGTGTTAATCTAACCTCTGTCATCTGCTTATTCTCTTTCTAGTGACAGAACCTTTCTTGAAGAAGAACTTCGGAAGCTCATTGAGGCTTTAATCGAGAATTTCCTTGAACCCGATAAGAATGGACTGATCTGGCGTTCTGCTTAGAGCTCCTACGACTGGTGTTTAAAGAAGTGACCGCTCGCGCTGCGTCACGTGAAACAAAGGAACCAAGAACAGAACTCCATTTAACGTGTGTGTGTGCGTGTTTAAACAAACAGCTAAATTTCTACCTATAGAGAAGCAGCACTCTTTTGTCAGCTTTTTCGCCAAAGTCCGGGCTAACAAACTGGAACAAGGGGAAAGGAGAAATGAAAGAGAGGGATGGAATTAATTAACTAGAATTTTGCATTCTTTTGACCAAAAAACTAATTGAATTATACCAATGTAAAAGACCTCCCATAGTAGGTATGAGACACCTAATATTAGCCTCTGGACTTTGTCTTAAACTAATTTCAAGTATTCAGTACTTTTTTTGTGTGAAAAGGTTTTAAAATCTGATACTCGTAGTTTTTGAAGGAATTGATCACACCAAACTGACAAAAAAAAGAAAGAAAGTCTGCTTCTTCATAGCTGTTGTGCGTGAATGTAGGTGTCRTTGTTACAGGTCTTAATTTACAAATATGGTAAAGTAGAATTCAGTGCTTAGGATTTCTCGTTTAGGCGAGTTGTTGCGATACGACTTTTTTTCAGCCGCATAAATATCTTTCTGTTGTTAAAGGTGCTCTCGGTGCATTGTATCTTTCCTCTGTGTATCTTAAAATGTTTGCTCGACTGTGAAACAATAGTGGCAACACATGCAGTTCCACTTGCCGTCTGGGTTTTGAATTGTGTAGTGCCTTTCCAAGGCTTCCGAGTGAGTAGAAACTTGTTCATTTCTTGGTTAAATTGCCTGTTCTAACTACTCTAGGCTGGATAATCATTTTTCATCCACCTTTACACATCCCTGAAGGAACTTAGAAACTTTCTTTTTTTAACAGAGGTTTTGGGAATTCAGTAACTTGTGAAAATTCCAGTTAGTGACTTTTCTAGTTTTAGTGACTTGAATTCACAACGTCCTTATGTATGAAAAACGGAAGAGAGTGGAGGTGAGACACTGACCCCTTGATTTTTTTTTTATTGTCACACCTTGAAAACTAATTTCTGTTAGAATAGCAGTTTGCAAATACTATTGATCTTTATCTTTTAGTGCAAATTTTTACTACTTCTCATTATCTGTTTTCTACCTTTGCTTGAGTAGAAAGTGATACTACTAATCATTTTTTTCAAAAAACAGACTGATGTAGGAAGTTCTCATGTATATAGCTAGCTTTTCAGAAGATGAAATCCATGTTTTTGGCATAGAAAAGCTGTGGAAGATCTCTATTGACTGAAACAACACATTTAGAAAAACTGCATATTGATTAACTGAGAATAGTACTTATTTATGTGTGCTGCTTAATTACTAATACGAGCCTTCAGAACAAGGTCAGTGGTGTTCTGGACATCTGTCCACTCTCACATTACAGTAATTAAATACAGCAAGTAGACACAACCGAACACTTCAACTCTGTATGGAAGAATGCACTTAAGTTGAAAACATTGTTTTGCCACTATTGTTAAATCTCTAAACTTGTCCTCCGTCTTATTATACCCTTACAGCTTGATGCCATAGGACTGTGCAGAGTGGTTTTGTACGCATTGCATCTAGATGGCTTTGAAGAGCACCGAGGTTTCTGTGTCTGTGCGGGTATTGGGTATTTCATGCTGACAGAAGCTTTGCACTATAACCGTGAATAAGTATTTTGCTGTATATGAATGTACATGTACTGCAGAAGGTGTGTTGCACAAATTCTTATTTGCCACCAATATTTATTTATTTTTTATTTTTAAGAGACGATATTTCCAAATGGTTCCGCAATTGAGCGAAATGTATCTAATGCCAAAAAGTTTTTTTTTTTTTCCTCCTAATTGTATATTAGACTGATGTAGTGGGGAAAATGAGTGAATGCATTTAAGCTTTGAGCATACTCATGATATTGCACAGCTTTGGGGAGGTATCAGAAGGTGCGAAGGCATGTCTCCAAGTGCTGCTTTGCCTTCGGTTTCCCCAAGAAGCTGCAGGTTTGGATCCTGCTCTCACTCCACTGAAGTTGAAGGAGGTTTTCGTGATTTGTTTCGTTGGCAGCCGACTCAAGGCCTTAGGTGTTTTGGATTTTGTTTTTAAATATCCTGCTAATAGTTCAGAAGAGAACAAGTCACTTCAGAACGTGATTCTGAACAACGATAAGCGCTGTAGAAAGCTTCTTGTGTGTGGTTAGGCCAGCCGTGTGCGCGTTGTAGCCATTAGTATTGGGCGTTGTGTCTTGTGAGTTGTGTTTTGCTCCTACAAAGAGCCGGAATCTGCTCTTTCCCAGAGAGGTCTGCTTTATATCAGTAGGCCAGAGTTAGAAATGTCGTATAGAAGAATATTATGGTTATATTTTGAAATCGGCCGCCGTAAAAGTTGGTCCCTGTTCGTGGTTAAATACCTTTAATAAAAGCATACATGAGGAGTTAAGTATCTGGGATTCTTCTCATCGATAGATTGAGGCCCTTATTATACGAGCAGTATGTTATAGATGTAGTAGTGCTTTCGGATTGACAGCAACAGGCACAACATATTGAATGTATTTTAAGGGTATAATAACTATTGCTGTTTTCGAACTGCTGCTACCATTGTTCTCCTATTGTATTTGAACTGTTTGATATATTTATACTGTTCCATTTGTGGAACTTTTTTCCTTTTCTCCTCCCTCTTGTCTCGCCTCCCTTCTGTTACTGTGAAGGACTGTAATTCTCCCGTTTTCATTGCTCTGTAACTTTGTTATACACAATGTTCGAGTTTGTTGGACTTGTGCACAATCTTCTTTCAGTTGTAGCCTGTTCTTCGCTACTTTTCAAAGAACAACAGAGGCTATCAAAACTTGAGCAGGAGGCAGGTAATAGATCAAAATACATGCTGGATATTATTTACTAGGCGCTTCCAGTTAGCATACAGCTTTTCAAAGGCTGGTCTACAGCAAGTCATCAGCTTAAACTGTAACCATACTGCCAATGATTTATTTTTAGCATTTGATAAAATTAAGAGTGCTTGTTTTTGTCTTTTCCCTTTATGATGTGGTGGGCTTAATCTGTCTCACTCAGATATGTGGCAACTGGGATCCTGCCTGAGTAGGTTTCCCGATTTCCTTAATTTTAAATATCTAGCTCTTCTTTTGGAGCGTGTGTGTGTGCTCATTTGGATCATCCACATAGTAAAGTAAGAATTAAAATTCTCTGTGTCTCTATTTCAGGAACTGGGATGACTTATAACATGCAGGACACGGTGCCTGGGGCTCTTACCTGCCTTAGGCAGTATTGACTAATCTCGGGCTGTTGCTGTGTCTTTAGTCAAAGGATACCTGTGTGTTGAAAATTATGATGTTATTCCCTGATTTAGCAGTAGTCAGGTTGCACTCCTTGTCCTCTGTGTGCCTGGTTCCTAAGTATCAGGGATTTCAGTTCCCATTTTACTAAAGGTGTGTGTTTTTGTGAATTTCTCAAAACACTGAGGGGAAAAGCCAGCAGATGGAAAGATGATTTCTTTTATGTAGGATGGGGTAGAAGTTGTAGACCATCTTTGGAAAGCTGTTCTGTTAATTCTAGGAAAAAATACTGCAGTGGTGTTGACCTTGGCACCTTGAATGGTACTGATGCTTGCTTTGAATGTGGGCTCCTGTGTCCTGTGAGGAACACTTCATGAAGAACTTTGCAAAAAGTCTGGTATAGCCACTGCTGGTTACAGGACATCTCGGATCCAGGCCTGGACATAAAGAACTGATTCCAGGGCAGAAAGAGATGAGATGCTTCCAGAGACTGGACGGCGGAGGTGTAGCTCGCCACATCAACGTAGCGCAGTGGCTGTCGCGTCTGTCGCATGGTGTGTTGCAGGTTACGAATCCTTAGTCTCAGCAAAGGGTTTGGTCTGCCCGTTTCACCATGCCAAGCCCGATTTTTGTCATGCATTAAATGGCATGTGCCGTTTCTTTAAAACAACAAAAAATACCAGATGAATAAGGTTGAAAATTGATTGGATGTTCCCTTTAATTTCAAAGCTACTTTTGTCAACATTTCATTTTGTCTCTTCC
>NW_020450758.1:529412-535858 GCF_003343035.1 Apteryx rowi | reverse complement strand
TTGCTGTTTTGTTCCCCATGTACGAGAGAGGAGCTGTTTGGTGATGCCTGGATGATTAGAGTCCGTCCTGATACTGAATTCCTGGTACACAGTACATTTTCTATCCTCCCCCACCCACTGCGTGCTCAAAAGGAGCTTTGTACAAGGTAGTTGAGGCTCAGTATCTGAAGTTGTGTTGTTCTTGTCTCGAATCCTGGGGAGCTGTAGATCTGTACTCTTGTTTATCCAGTGTCTGGTCTCCTGTAAGATTAGGGCATATTATAAATGCAGAGTGAGAATTTGCACTTTTCGGAAGTACTTCTGTGTGTATTGCTATGTGGATTTAGCTGAATGAAGTGTTGTAATAAAATGTTCTCTTCGTAGTAGCAATCCTTCACGTTTCCTCTGTATTCTTTAGTCAAACAGTATTACCGGTCCAAAAACAGAGCTGGCAGATCAACTGTTCTTGGCTTGGTGTAGAAGGACATATCGACCGTGTGCCACTCAAAACACTGTATTGGTGCAATCCATGGCTTGCGCGAAGGAAAGGCAGCACGAACCATCGATCTTGGCAGCTTGCGTTACGGAGTGGGGGGGAAAAGGGGCGAAGGACCTAATTGCAAATCTGGGGGGTGGCTGGACACTGACCATCCGAGCAGCACAATGGGAATTTTAAAAGGAAAAGAGGTTGGGGTGGGACTTCATCCCTCTGAGAGAGAGAAAAGATGAGCCGTATGCTGTTAAACCAGGAGATGTCACATCCACTAAAGATGTCCCAAGGCATAGCCCTAAGGACTGATGCACTAGCTGTGACCTGAATTTGCCACCGATGCCACCATGAAGCAGGTGGGAAGGGAGCCTTGGTCAGGGGACAGAGTCGAGGAGAGACCTGCTGCTGCTCACGCCRGAGAGGGTGAGTTAGTGAGGGGGAGCGACTACCCACAGATTTGGGGACAGAGGGTCTGGCAGCCAACACGTATATGGATATTTCTTTTCTTCTGGGCAGGCAGGAATTGGAGGAAGAAACCTTGCCCCACGTCTGCAGCTCCCTGCCCGGAGGAGCTTTCCCGGTCATACTGAACATTTTTTGGTTGCGTGGGCTAACATAGATTGATTGTCCTCGTCTTCATAAGCAGGGGCAAGAAAAAGGCCTGATAATGTGATACGGAACGAGAACAAGGGGACCGTGCTCTGAAAAAAGGTGTGCGTTTATCACCGAKACACATTTAAGCAGGTTCAGGTGGACGTTTGGGGCCACAGGGTGGACTGGCACAAGCCAGCAGGAGACGCTGCCTGCGAGGCTGGTGTTTTGGGGGTGAATTAGCTTCAGGAAAAGCAACAGTCCTGGAAGGGAGCTGGTAAGGGGAGCAAGGGGGGCCGGTTCCGAGCCCACAGCAGGGGAACGAGTGCGGGSGACCAGGCTGCACTTCGGCAGCTGGTGGAGACGAGCTGCTGCGGTCGAAGGTGAGCTGCTGTGGGCACCACGCAGGCGGGAAAGGTCTCTGCCCGCAGGCTGGAGAGGGGGGACCTGTGGCCCTGCCTTCCTCCTCTCCTCCCATCTCTACAGCAGCAGATCCAACCTGCGGGCTGGGATTCACCCTCCCCACCCCAAAGAAAGGTTTGGGCAGCCTTTGGGCCAGTGAGCCCAAGAGACGGGCACRATACAGAGCCCTGATAGGGAAAAGCCCCGTGGAGCTGGGAAAGGGACCATCTGCTCGCTGCTCCCTCTGCTTTCTGAAGACCATGCAGTGCTGCAGACTCCAGGCGAAGCTGTGGGGTTCCTGCTCTCCCTCTTAAAATCCTTTGGAAGAGGGTTGATTTTCACGCCAGCTTGGCTTTAGTAGTCTTAGGCTTCTTATAAGCGATGCCGAGGTCAACATAAGGTGGTTCCACGGTGGCATGTCCAAGGAGGTCCTCACCCTTTGGTGAGAGCTACAGGCTTTGCCCTGGGGGGTCTGCACGGCAGTCGGTGATTTCTCCTCCTCGGCAAGGCTGAATAATCCCCCTGCTCCGCGTCGGGGCCCCCCTCCTCCTCCCAGCTCGCCCAAATTCGCTCTCGTCCCCTTCTTCCCCCACGTGGCAGATGCGTCCGGCCCCCCCCTGCGAGGGGGCAGCGGGTTATTTTGGGTCGGGGGGGGGCAAAGCAGGCAGGAGCAGCCCGGGACGGGCCGGCCGCTGGCGAGGTCCTGCGCTGCCTCCGTCTGTAATTGCGGCGGCCGGCGCTGGATGTCACCAGCAGCCTGCGCCGAGGGGACCCTGCCGCTGGCCTGCCCGCGCCCTGCGGGGTGTCCTGCACCCGCCCTGCATCCCGGAGGGATGCTCCGAGCCGTCGGATGCCTGGTGCTCTCCCCCAGGATGCTGCTCTCCGAGGGATCGGCAATTTTATTTGCAAAGGGTTTGGGGAGGGAGCGTGACCGGCCCCTGCTCCCGTCCATCGCTGCAGCTCCAAATGTCCCCAAAACGCGATCCCTCGACCCCAGGGAGAGGGGAGGTGCTCGGTGCTCTCTGCTTCCCGAGGGGAAGGGGAACCAGAGGAGACGTCCGGGAGACCTCCCTGGAAATGCTGGGCTGGTGGGTGTTTGGGCAGCACGGCCCAAGGACACGGCGCCTCCGCCGGGTTATCCGGAGGGACTGTCATGGCTCTGCCCTGGGGCTGAGCCCACCTGCTCCCCGGCTCTCCGAGAGGCCCCAGATCCCGGGAACCAGCCCTTGCAGATAAGCACAAGTTTCCGGAGCGTGTTGTCCCAACGGGGCTGCGATGCACCGCCATCCTGGCTCCAGGGCAGGTGGGAGACAGGATGGGGACAGTGGCGCTGCTCCGGCCCTTGGTCCCCCGAGGAAATCAGGGAAGGTGCCGGGAAAGCTGGCAGTGGGATGACAGTGTTGGCGGATCATGGCTTTTCAGAGACTTATGGTGACGTGTCTCCTAAGGGCTCCCGCCAAAACGGGAGCGTCCGGGAAGCTCCCGGGCCGAGAAATRCCATGTGACGTGTCGGAGCAGCCCGGAGCGGCCCCGTGGGACCGACCCTGCCCCGATCCTGCACTGCACCACGGTCGGCTCCCAGACCCGTTTTCGGCTCCCCGCTCGCCCCGCCGCCCCGGCTCCCGGCGGGGATTGGTGCGAAATGGGGAAGGAAGCACTTCGTTATCCCGGCCTGGCTCATTAGAGGCGTCGGGCACCGGGAACGTGGCTATTTCTGACCCTTCAGGAGTCTGACCCCAGGCAAACACGCCTTCAACTGTAAAAAGAGACGGCCAGGGAGAGGAGAAAAACTCTGGCAGCTGGAGCGCTCGGCACGTGAGCACAACCCTATTGCAGACACCCGAGAATCCACCCAGGCGCCAGCTTTCACCCCGCTGCACCGTTCCCGCAGCTCTCCCGCCCGCGCCGGATGTCGGTGCATCCCGGAGCCGCTGGGAGCACTGGTGGCTCCTGCAGGTCCCCGCAAACCGCGGGATTTGCCCCTTGCAAACCTCCCCTGCTCCTGATCCTTCCCGGGTGCTCCGGGCACGGCTGTGCTGGGATTAACCGTGCCACCCGCGGCCGGAACTTTGCCGGATCAGCGGCGCCCAGCCCCGGAGCTGAGCACATCCACGCACGCACAAGCGACAGCTTGCACACGAGTCCGGAAAAGTCTGTGGGGCAGGAAACGGGCACGGAGGCCACGGGTCRGATTTACCCTCTCCAGGAGAAACGCGGAAACTGCGGTAACATTAGAGCCACCGGCAAACTGCAGCGGAGCCTCCGGGCACCCACCGAGGTCCCAGCCCGCACGACGAGCCGGGATCCGCTGCTCCCCCCCGGCACCGAGGATCCCAAGCACCCTGCCAGCACCGGCACGGACGCAGCCCTAATCCTTGCACCCCTCGGCATCAGCGTCTGGATACAGAGGCAACCGCAGGCGTACAAAAATGCAATGCTTGTATTTGCAGTGCTGCACCAAACTTGGGCATTTTAGGGTGCCAGATTGCAAAAGCCACAAATTTTCAGCGCTGCATCAAAGTTTGGCATTTTAAGGTGCCAGATTGCAAAAGTCACAAATTTTCAGCATTGCACCGAACTTTGGCATTTTCAGGCACCAGAGTGCAAAAGCTACAGCTTTGCTTTCGGGAATAACCGCGAGCCGCAGTCCTGCACCGGCTCTCCCTGATGCTCAGCAGACTCAGGTGTCTCATAAATGAGAYACCAAAACACTCAGGAACCCCAAAATTGCTTCGGAAACCTCGATCCGGACAATTTGCCCTAGCGCCTTCCCCCCTAACAGGGAAGGAGCAGGACCGGCAAAACCCCGAGCTCCGTGCATTAGCCGCAAAAACCCTTTCTGCTCTCGTGGCCACCGAACCGGCAAAGGAAAAGTCGTTTCAGAGCCACAGCGAAACTCTCCGTGCCTCCGGATGAGCCCATCGCTGCCTGCCTTCCTCCGCAAAACCCAACCGCAATAACGCCGCTTCAGCCGCCGAGAGCTCTGAAATCATTGCAACGAGCTTTATAGAAAATAGACGGTACAACGGGTGCAGCCTTCAATATATTTGCTCTAGTATATAGTAACAGGCACAGGTCTAAAGCAAACGTGTGCGAGTGAACGAGATTGAGAGCGTTTGCTTCAAATTACAAAGTGCGGAGGCGACCTAGTCGAGATTATACTTTGCGRTCCGAAAAGAGTTGCCGCCGTGTGCTATCGTCGGTAACATGCATACAGCCTGCAGAGGCGTTTGCTGTAATAGCTGCATTAGTTTGTGCCCGGAAACGGAGGGAAATGTTGTAGAAGGCAAACAACAAAAAAAAATCAGTGAACGGGCTTGGAAAAAAAATAAAATAAAATCGCACGGTTGGTCGGTTCGGTCTCCTCTGCRTTTGGAGCAAGGGAAAAATTAAAATAAAAATAAAATCAAGTTAAAACRTTTGCGCTTGTCAGATAGAAATCTAATAGGAAAGAGAGCTGTACACGGTAAAAGTCAAGTCCGGGTGCCGGTACCATCCGGGAGGGAAGTTTCTCTCGGGGCCCTGCCGAGCGAATCCCACGGCCGTACCCGCGCGCCCGGGGCGCGAGTCTGCTCCGTGTCCCCGCCGGCAGCGCCGGGGGCTCGCAGTCCGCAGACCCAAACTGTCTTTTTGACGGCCGCGTTGAAAGCAACCCGTAATCCTCCCGGAGCAACCAACAGCCCGCGGCAGGTCCGGCCTCCGAGCCTGGCCGTGCTGAGATGCTCCGGTTAGGRGGGCTCTTTCCCGCGGGGAATGCTGCCTGGGAAGTGGGAAAGAGGGGGGGGGTGGTTTTCCTGGCTGCGGGATGCCCTACGCTCGCTCGGCAGCATCCCGGAGCATCGGTGAAGCGGGGCCGGGGCGCATGGAGCATCCCGCATGCGTCGGCTCTGCTTTCTGACCCAGTTCCCGGCGTTGCAATCGCCCCGCGGTGCCGGCGAGGGAGACCCCCGTGCACGGCCGGACGGGGGGGGGGGGTGCAGGAGCCGCCGTCGTGGGGGGGTCCCCCGGCTCAGAGGCCGGCGGGGCCGGCGGCGCTGGCGCGGCGCGGGTCGGCGTCCTGCTCGTAGCGGTAGTGGTAGCCCTCCATCTGGTCGCGGCAGGCCTCGCGCAGGTTGTGCAGCCAGCGCTTGATGCCGCGCCGGTTCAGGTAGAGCACCATGAGGAAGACGACGCCGATGAGGGCCAGCACGATGCCGAAGAAGACGTAAGAGGCCGTCTCCAGCTCGCCGGGCTCGCCGCCCTCGCAGCCCAGCGCTTCGGGCCGCAGGCGCAGCAGCACGGCCCCCCGCAGYGACGGCGGCCCCGCGCAGCGCAAGCTCCGCGCGTCCGGCACGCGGCCGGTGGCGGCTCCGCGCAGCCAAGCCAGCAGCGGCCGCAGGGCGCAGTCGCAGCGCAGCGGGTTGGCGCCCAGCGAGACGCGCAGCTTGCGCAGCCCCGGCGCCTCGAGGCTGCGCAGCTCGGCGGCGCCCAGGCGCTGCAGCGAGTTGTTGCGCAGGTCCAGCTCCTCCAGGCCGGCGGGCAGCAGCGCGGCCGGCAGCGCCCGCAGCCCGTTGCCCGCCAGCTCCAGCCGCCGCAGGCTGAGGTTGCCCAGCGCCAGGGCGAGCTGCTCCTCCAGCGGCGCGGCCAGCAGCGCCTGGTTGAGCTGCAAGGTGCGCAGCAGCGGCGCGCCGCCGAAGGCGCCGGCCGCCACCGAGAGCAGCGGGTTGTGGCTCAGGTCGAGGGTGCGCAGCACCGGCAGCCCTTGCAGGGCCATGTCCTCGATGGCCTGGATGTTGTCGTGGTGCAGGCGGAGCAGGCGCAGCTGGCGCAGCGGCCGGGCGGCGAAGGCGGCGCGGCGCAGCACGCTCAGGTTGCTGCCGACGATGCTGAGGTTGTGCACGGCGGCCGGCAGCTCCCGCGGCGGCTCCTCCAACCGCTCGTAGCGGCACTGCTCCAGCTCCGGCGTGGCCACGCAGTAGCAAGCCGACGGGCAGCCCCCCGGCGG